>NC_069501.1:1191916170-1191966170 GCF_027579735.1 Bombina bombina | reverse complement strand
TGTCCTCTGGGAAATAAAAGATTTGAGACATCATAATTGATGGTGCTGCTGTTCTTTTTAGACATTTGATATTTGTGGGGCCTTGGCAGTGGCTGTGACAGCATGCCCATCACTACCTACAGGAGCAGGTGAGACTCTTTATTTCTATTTATAAATACACATTTCTACACATATCTGCCGGTATTTTGGTACAATATATATCTATACCTATATGATTATTATAGGTATATATATATATATATATATATATATATATATATATATATTTATAAATAAGTAGAACATATTCTTATATGTGCAGAACATTGGAATGTGAAATATTTACAGTAAATACACAGTTTATTATAACTTAATGTTGAAAAAATATGCTTTTACATGTTTTCATCTACTTGACTGCAAAGGGCTCTAATGTACAGTATATATAATGTATGTATGTGTTTATATGTGTATATATTTGTCTGTTAATACATACGCATAATTATATACATTTTTAGACATCATATCTTTGAGCCCTTATAACTTTGCTGTGCAATATATATATATATAAAATAATTTTTATTATAGTGTTATTATGAGTGTAACTATACTTTGTAATGTATTTTTGATGTGTTTTGTGACAAATAGAGCTATGAGAACGTGCTATCCTGACGAGTGTTAACTTCAATTGCGCTCAAGTGATCGTGTTTTCTTTCAACTTGTAATACGAGCCAAAAACCCAATGCACGCAAACACCCACTATAAACCCCCTGTTAGCTCTCCATTCATAATCTGACTGGTCCTATATGTTAAAGGGACACTCAGGTTTTATTAAATTTTCATGATTCAGATACAGCATGTAATTTTAAACAACTTTCCAATTTACTTGCATTAAAAAAAATGTGCACAGTCTTTTATATTTACACTTTTTGAGTCATCAGCTCCTACTGAGCATGTGCAAGAATTCACAGACTATACGTATATGCATTTGTGATTGGCTGATTGCTATCACATGGTACAGGGGGAGTGGAAATAGAGATAACTTTGAAATGTGTTAGAAAAGAATCTACTGCTCATTTGAAATTCAGAGTAAATGCTATTGTATTGTCTTGTTATCTTGCATTTGTTGATTATGCAAATCTACTGTGTTTACTGGTAAGAATTGTCTAGGAACAAAGTCAAACAGCACTAGCCAAACCCACCAGTTTCTCTACTCACAAAGTGTAACCAAATACAAATAGATATACAGAAAAGGGTTGTGGGAGGCGCCAGAAGGCAGTCTGTTACCAATATGAACTATTTTAAAGGTTAGAACTGTTTCAAAAAATATATAAGAAATGTTCCAAAAATAACCCGGCTGATTAAATTTTTATGCAAGAAAGTTTATAATTCTGCTTGTTGTTAAACAGATAATGTATTGCTCCACAATGCTAGTAAGATTAAAAATATTAAAGCTAATTTATGCAATTTTAAAACAAACTAGTAGCAGCTGATATACAATAAAAACAATCGGCTAGATTACGAGTTTTGCGGTATGAGTAAAAAAGCAGCGTTAAGGCTCATAACGCTGCTTTTTCACCACTGCTGGTATTCCGAAAAAAAACAGGCTGATATTACGAAAAACAGGCACAACATATTTGTATTAGGAGGCCATGGTTATATAATGACATCTCACCATAGGATAGTGGAGAGCAATCCCATTGCTGCAATATTAAAGGTGGAGACCACAGACATTTTTTCAGGATGAATTAAAAAAAGGCTCCTAATTTTAATGATATCTTTGGCAACATGTGCAAAATGACATTTGATTTTTGTACACATGAACTGTGCATCATTTTAAAAATGGTGGTTCATTTGCATAAATAATGTCTCAAGCTAATACAAATCTCAGATATAAAGATCTAAATTCCGTGGAAGACATTTGCTCCCCCCCCCCCCCCCACGGACACCCTTGAGGCTGGGTAGACACCCCATGTGCTTGACATCCGCGTATATATGGATTGATACTTTTCTTTAAAAAAAATATTACAACTTAACATAAATATTTATTCTAAGAAGAATATCAAGAACTAAAAAAGCTAAATGATTAAATTAGATCCCCAAAGTTATAAGAGATTTTATAACATAACAGGGTATCCACACTTATCCCTTATCAATAGCACTTAAGTACAACCTTGACGTCATCCCTAACCTAAATAGTGTGTATTGAAATATATTTCTAAAACAATTCTGTCTCCTGTGTTTGTCCAGAACGGAAGCGTCTCTATTTTTGTGAGCGATTGTCTTACTTTTCATCTAATATTCTATTTGTGACCCCAGTGGAAAGTTATTCTGGCATTTTGGAACATCTGCATTAAGATGTAGTTCATTAGTAAATTTCAAGTTAACACATGGCATTTAATATGAAGTGAATGAAATGATGTTACTGCCCTGAGGTTATTTCTTCTGTGCTACAATAAAGGTGAAGCACTATTAGGTGCTCATTACAGCTGTAGAAATTATTAATTATATGGGTTTTCTACTAAAAAACCTTTCTAGTGTAACTGTGACAAGCAACATTATTAAAAATAAATGAAGTTGCCTTAATTTGGTTTTGTGTCTGGAGAATGAATGATTGCCTACTCTTTGTAGTCCATTGTATGGTGCTAGTTTTGTTCAAATGTTAGCAATTCATTATTTCATTAGTTCACGGCTTCTTATCAACCCACATAAGCATTGTAATTATTACAGGGAAAATCAATGAGACATTATTTTAGTGTTAACAGATCTGATGATTTTGACTCCAAAGAATTTATCAGACTAACACAATTTCATGTTAGAGATCTTGATGCTATTCTCTGGGACTTTCATTTGATTTACACTGATGCTGTGTAGTTTAGTAGGCCCCTGTGTAACTCCATGACTAGTAAACATAGATATCTAATGACTCAACTAACAATGTGGTATTTTCTCATGCATTTCTTTCTGTATCAGCGAAAAAGCGTAATGGGACTGTACAATAATTTGTTGTCTTGCTAAATATCCAAACACCCACCATTTGCTTTATTTGCAGCCAATCTGGGCTTCAGTATGCAGACAACAAGGCTAGTCATTAAGTATAAAGTAAATTGTTTTGCAGTTGGTATCTGTTATAGTCAATTAGAAAAAGGTATGTAGCAGGGTAAGCCTAAAGAAATCAAAAGGGTGCATTTCTAGCTCTTTGAATAAGCAAATCTATACTATTCAGAGCTAAATTTCATACAAAAGGGTCAAAATAGATAATGAAAATATATTACAGAGTCGTTTTATCATGCATAAATAGACATTTAATTCTCAAATCTCAAGGTGCTTACTATCCTTTAAGATGACCCTTTTTTAAAGGGACCTTGAAGTACAATTTAAAAGAAAACTTTGCAATTCTATTTTTAATATTAGATTTACCATTCTCTTGGTGTCCTTTGTTGAAATTAGCTCTTTTCCATGAGAGCATACTGAGGTAGTCTCCCTAGACACATACAAAACACGGAAATGGACTTCACTCTCAAACTGGTCCGTGTAGACTACACATCCTAAGCACTTACTGGGCTTCCATTCATGCATTTTGTGTTAGCATCTATCACCTTGTCTGTATACACAGAGATCAGCTCAGGGAGAGTCTAAATCATCCATGATCAACTTTTAATTTAAATTAGACTTAAAAATGCTCATTCATTCTAATGACAAGTAGGAATTAGGAAAATAATATTGGCAAGTCCTACAGTTGTGTTGGAGATTTTGAAAATCCATTTTTGTGTTATTTCTGGGCAGGATCATTGGATCATCTGTTAAAAATAAACTAAAAAAAACTCACATTTATCACTATATATAGATTAATTCCCCTTTAAACTGTTTTTTTTTTTTTCTCTTTATTTTATTCATACATTCTTCATCTGCATATGGCTTTGTGCTTATTGCCTGGAGAATTATCTTGTCACAGATTATGGTGCCTATGGATTTAGAATCAAGAAATTCCAATAAATTGCAAGTGGGACATTTTTTGGCTTGTATGTACTACATTTTTATGATTTATTTTATTGCTGCTTTTTTTTAGATTACATCAATGGAAAATAAGAATAATACCATATGAATTGGTGCATTAATACAGCATTTTTTTGTCAATCTGTAGCTTTTTTATGACATTTTACTACTAAAATGTCTGTATAGTAACAAGGCACACAGATCATTTTTGAAGAATATAGCTCATATCTTTTCATATTGCCTTTATATGTTCATGTAAAATTTGGAATGTATTAACTGTAAAGAAAAATGTCTCACTGATGATTATACACATGTACTATTCCAATGCACATGTATAGGAATTCACTTAAAGCAATAGTTGACAATAAATATCAAATGTCTTGATAAAAGCATTTTCAGATGTGATGTTTTTAGAAATACAAAAGGTGTTACATTAGACACTTATTATAAACAGGTGCAAGTAATTTTATCTGAAAAATCTATCACTTAAGATAATGATGTCATTTGCCATAAACATACATAAATTCCTCTGCTCATATATTTTGATAAGAGTTACATCTCATTTTGTAAACCGAGATAAAATTGTCTGACTGCTTGTACAATCTGGTGCCAAATATGTTGCCAAATTTGCAACATTAGATAAAAAAGGTTTATAAACCAGGAGTGTGCTTTGGCTTGAACACACATTCTTGGTACATTTACAATTAGAAAAAAAAAAACAATATTGCCCTGAGTTTATGTATGCAAGGGAATTATATATAGATAGTATGCTGTTATTTTGTAGTATTAGATTATAGCTGTAACATATTTGTTATCTTTTGAGTTTGGCTGTGAAACCTCTAGTCATATCAATACAAAGTTTCATAAAGAACTGCCTATTGCTTTAACAAAATAAATGCAATAGTACTATAAATGTATATTTGAATATCCTGCACATTCAGTCATTTGCATATAACACAGAATTTGATATTTATAATTAAAGGCACATTGTACTCCAAAAAATCTTATCGTTATATTAATGGATAGCTTTAAAAAATATACACCTAGATTATGAGTTTTGCGTTAGAGGCTGTGCGGTGCTAACGAGCAGTTTATGCTCACCGCTCACTTAAAGACAGCGCTGGTATTACGGATTTTTACAAACCCGGTGTTAAAAGGCAAGAATTGAGCATTGAGCAAAATTGTGCTCCTTACCGCACTCCAATACCAGCGCTGCTTACGTTGGCGGTGAGCTGGTGTAACGTGCTCGTGCACGATTTCCCCATGGGTATCAATGGGGAGAGCCGGCTGAAAAAAAGTCTAACACCTGTAAAAAAGCAGCGTAAAACTCACTAACGCAGCCCCATTGATTCCTATGGGGAAATATGAACTCTGAGTCTAAACACCCCTAATCTTACACTTATTAACCCCTAATATTCTGCCCCCGACATCGCCGACACCTACATTATACTTTTTAACCCCTAATCCGCCGCCCCCGACATCGCCGACACCTACATTATACTTATTAACCCCTTATATGCTGCCCCCAACATCACCGACACCTACATTATACTTATTGACCCCTAATCTGCTGCCCCCAACATTGCCGACACCTACATTATATTTATTAACCCCTAATCTGTCGCCCCCAGCGTCGCCGCCACTATTATAAATTTATTAACCCCTAAACCTAAGTATAACCCTAACCCCCCCTAACTTAAATATAATTTAAATAAATCTAAATAAAATTTATATCATTAACTAAATTATTCTTATTTAAAACTAAATACTTACCTGTAAAATAAACCCTAATCTAGCTACAATATAACTAATAGTTACATTGTAGCTAGTTTAGGGTTTATTTTTATTTTACAGGCAAGTTTGTATTTATTTTAACTAGGTAGAATTGTTACTAAATAGTTATTAAGTATTTAATAAACTACCTAGCTAAAATAAAGACAAATTGACCTGTAAAATAAAACCTAACCTAAATTACACTAACACCTAACACTACACTATAATTAAATTATTTCCCTAAATTAAATACAATTAAATGATCTAAAGTGCAACCCCCCCCACTAAATTACAGAAAATAATAAACAAATTACAAGATTTTTAAACTAATTACACCTAATCTAATCCCCCTAACAAAATAAAAAAGCCCCCCCCCCAAAATAAAAAAGCCCTACCCTACACTAAATTACATATAGCCCTTAAAAGGGCCTTTTGTGGCGCATTGCCCCAAAGTAATCAGCTCTTTTACCTGTAAAAAAAAAAATACAAATCCCCCCCAACATTAAAACCCACCACCCACACAACCAACCGTACTCTAAAACCCACCCAATACCCCCTTAAAAAAATCTAACACTAACCCCTTGAAGATCACCTTACCGGGAGAAGTCTTCATCCAACCAAGCCGAAGTCCTCAACGAAGCCAGGAGAAGTCTTCATCCAAGCCGGGCGAAGTGGTCCTCCAGACGGGCAGAAGTCTTCATCCAGACGTCATCTTCTATCTTCATCCATCCGGCACGGAGCGGGTCCATCTTCAAGACATCTGACGCGGAGCATCCTCTTTCTACCTTAATTCTGATTGGCTGATAAAATTTTATCAGCCAATCGGAATTGAAGGGACGCCATCTTGGAACCTTCATTCAGTGTTAGCCGTTGGATGAAGAGGATGTTCCGCGTCGGATGTCTTGAAGATGGACCCGCTCCGCGCCGGATGGATGAAGATAGAAGATGCTGTCTGGATGAAGACTTCTGCCCGTCTGGAGGACCACTTCGCCCGGCTTGGATGAAGACTTCTCCCGGCTTCCTTGAGGACTTTGGCCCAGTTGGATGAAGACTTCTCCCGGTAAAGTGATCTTCAAGGGGTTAGTGTTAGTTTTTTTTAAGGGGCTATTGGGTGGGTTTTAGAGTAGGGTTGGTTGTGTGGGTGGTGGGTTTTAATGTTGGGGGGGGATTTGTATTTTTTTTTTACAGGTAAAAGAGCTGATTACTTTAGGGCAATGCCCCACAAAAGGCCCTTTTATGCTCTATTTGTAATTTAGTGTAGGGTAGGGTTTTTTTTATTTTGGGGGGGCTTTTTTATTTTGTTAGGGGGATTAGATTAGGTGTAATTAGTTTAAAAATCTTGTAATTTGTTTATTATTTTCTGTAATTTAGTGTTTGTTTTTTTTTGTACTTTAGATAATTTAATTTAATTGTATTTAATTGTATTTAATTTAGGTAATTAATTTAATTATAGTGTAGTGTTAGGTGTAATTGTAACTTAGGTTAGGTTTTATTTTACAGGTCAAATTGTCTTTATTTTAGCTATGTAGTTATTAAATAGTTAATAACTATTTAGTAACTATTCTACCTAGTTAAAATAAATACAAACTTGCCTGGAAAATAAAAATAAACCCTAAGCTAGCTACAATGTAACTATTAGTTATATTGT
The DNA here is from genome assembly GCF_027579735.1 of Bombina bombina. NCBI lineage: Eukaryota > Metazoa > Chordata > Amphibia > Anura > Bombinatoridae > Bombina > Bombina bombina. The sequence continues at coordinate 1,191,958,777 of NC_069501.1, read as the reverse complement.
ACCTATTTTAGGGTTTATTTTACAGGTAAGTATTTAGTTTTAAATAGGAATAATTTAGTTAATGATAGTAATTTTTATTTAGATTTCTTTTAATTATATTTAAGTTAGGGGGGTTAGGGTTAGACTTAGATATAGGGGTTAATAACTTTAGTATAGTGGCGGCGACGTTGGGGCGGCAGATTAGGGGTTAATAAATGTAGGTAGGTGTCGGCGATGTTAGGGACGGCAGATTAGGGGTTAATAATATTTAACGAATGTTTGCGAGGCGGGAGTGCGGCGGTTTAGGGGTTAATATATTTATTATAGTGGCGGCGATGTCCGGTTCGGCAGATTAGGGGTTAAAACTTTCTTTTAGTGTTTGCGATGCGGGAGGGCCTCAGTTTAGGAATTAATAGGTAGTTTATGGGTGTTAGTGTACTTTTTAGCACTTTAGTTAAGAGTTTTATGCTACGGCGTTGTAGTGTAAAACTCTTAACTACTGACTTTAAAATGCTGTACCAGTCTTGACAGGAGAGGGTCTACCGCTCAGTTTTGGTCAAACTCGTAATACTGGCGCTGTGCAAGTCCCATTGAAAAAAGAGGATACGCAATTTACGTAATGGATTTGCGGTATTCCCAAGTCTGGCCAAAAAAGTGAGCGGTACACCTGTACCTGCAAGACTTGTAATACCACCGGGCGTTAAAAAGCAGCGTTAGGACCGGCCAACACTGCTTTTTAAGCCTAACGCAAAACTCGTAATCTAGGTGATAGTTTTTTTTTATGTGATGTAAAAGCTGTTTAAAGGGACACTGAACCCAAATTGTTTCTTTTGTGATTCAGATAGAGCATGCAATTTTAAGCAACTTTCTAATTTACTCCTATTAGCAAATGTTCTTCATTCTCTTGGTATGTTTATTTGAAAAGCAAGAATGTAAGTTTAGATGCCGGCTCATTTTTGGTGAACAACCTGGGTTGTTCTTGCTGATTGGTGGATACATTCATCCACCAATAAACAAGTGCTGTCTAGGGTCCTGCACTTTCTTTTTCAAATAAATATAGCAAGAGAATGAAGAAAATTTGATAATAGGAGTAAATTAGAAAGTTGCTTAAAATTGCATGCTCTATCTGAATCACAGAATAAAAAAATTGGGTTCAGTGTCCCTTTAATTTTAAAGGTACATGGAAATAAAACTTTTTTTTTCCTGATTTAGATGGAGAATACAATTTTAAAAAAGTTTCCGTTTTCATTTAATTATAAATTTAACTTTGGTATCATGTTATTCTTTGTTGGAGAGATATCTAGATAGGTATCTTGCACATGTCTGGAGCACTACATGACAGGAAATATTGCTGCCATCTAGTGATCTTGCTAATGTATAACATGGCAAAACTGCTACCAAATAGTGCTGCAGGCACGTGCACACTCTTGAGCTTACATACCTGCTTTTCAACAAAGGATAACAAGTAAACAAAGACAAATTGATAATAGAAGTAAACCGGAAAGTTGGTTAAAATTGTATGTTCTGTCTGAAACAGGAAAGAAATGTTTTGGGCTTTTTGTCCCTTTAAATTTAAACCGGAATATTAGTACTTATTGTGTATTTGTTACTAATACTTATTGACTGATAGGTACTTACTAATAATAATGATTTGGCTGGTAAATATTATAATCATTAGTACTGCTATGCAAATAAGTATTAGTATGAATTGAAATCTGCCAGTTAGTAGAAAGTAGAAAACTGATGCTGTTTCATTAGTTGCAACTTAAATGTAAACAGCATACTGTATATTTAGATTTTGTAACCAACATATTAAAGGGACAGTCTACACCAGAATTTTTATTGTTTTAAAAGATAGATAATCCCTTTATTACCCATTTCCCCGTTTTGCATAACTAACACAGTTATAATAATATACTTTTAACCTCTGTGATTATCCTGTATCTAAGCCTCTGCAAACTGCCCCTTTTTTCAGTTCTTTTGACAGACTTGCAGTCTAGCCAATCAGTGCCTGCTCTCAGATAACTTCACGTGCACGAGCACAGTGTTATCTATATGAAATATGTGAACTAACACCCTCTAGTGGTGAAAAACTGTTAAAATGCAATCTGAAAGAGGTGGGCTTCAAGGTCTAAGAAATTAGCATATGAACCTCCTAGGTTAAGCTTTCAACTAAGAATACCAAGAGAACAAAGCAAAATTGGTGATAAAAGTAAATTGGAAAATTGTTTAAAATTACATGCTCTATCTGAATCATGAAAGTTTATTTTGGCCTAGACTGTCCCTTTAAGTGCTGCTGTTTCATATAGATGATGGGAAGAACAATATTCTTTAAGTTATTTTATTGAATGCCAACCAGTGTATATATAGACAGTAAATACTTAAAAGGACTGCAAGATAAGTCTGTGTATGTGTGCATGTGTGAGAGAGTTTGTATATGTGTGTATGCCTTCATGTGTGTGTGTGTGAGTGTGCGTGTGTGTGTGTGAGAGAGAGTTTGTATGTGTGTGTATGCCTGTGTGATTTGTGTTAGTGTGTTTGCATTTGTGTATATGTGTGTACGTGAGTGTGTGTATGTGTGTGTGTATTCCTGCATGTGTGTGTACGTTTGTGCATATGTGTGTGCATGAAATATGTATGTGTGCGTGAGTATGTGTGTATGCCTGAGTGATGTGTGTGTGTTTGTGTGCGTGAGTGTGTGTATGTGTGTGTATGCCTGCGTGATGTGTTTGCATTTGTGTGTGTGTGTGTGTGTGTGTGTATGTGTGTGTATGCCTTTGTATGTATGTGTGTGAGTGTGTGTGTGTGTGCGTTTGTGTGTATGTGTGAGTGTCTGCATATGTGAGTGTGAGTCTGCATATGTGTGTGTGCGTTTGTGTGTATGTGTGAGTGTCTGCATATGTGTGTGTGAGTGCCTGCATATGTATGTGTGAGTGCCTGCATATGTGTGTGTGAGTGAGTGTCTGCATATGTGTGCGTGAGTGAGCGTCTGCATATGTGTGCGTGTGTGTTTGTGAGTGTGCATTAGTGTGTGAATATGTATATGTGCATTAGTGTGAGTGTGTGTGCAAAATAGTAGGGGACCCTGTATGCTATTTTAAAACAGAATGGCATTTTTTAAACCAAATATGATATTTAATTTTAGCACATGTGGCTATTTGGAGTATTTAACCCCTTAATGACCGAGGACGTGCAGGGTACGTCCTAAAAAAAAAGGCAGTTAACGCCTGAGGACGTACCCTGCACGTCCTCGGTGTGGAAAGCAGCTGGAAGCGATCCTGCTCGCTTCCAGCTGCTTTCCGGTTATTGCAGTGATGCCTCGATATGGAGGCATCCTGCAATAACCTTACATGGCCATCCGATGCAGAGAGAGCCACTCTGTGGCCCTCTCTGCACCGGACATCGATGGCCGGTATCGTTGGTGGGTGGGAGCCGACTTGGGAGGCGGGTGGGCGGGCATCGGTGTGCCGTGTGACTTCAAGGGGGGCGGGATCGGGGGCGGGACCGTTGGGGGGCGCGCACGGACACGGAGGGTGGTGGGCGCGCGCATGCACACGCGGGAGCGGGTGGGAACCGCTACACTACGGAAAATTATTAAAAAGTTACCTAAACTAAAGTTTCCTAAAGTGGCAGAAAAAAACACACAAAAAGAGATTGTGGAGGGGTGGGGGGTTGGTTTTGTGTGGGGGGGAAGCTACACTACAGAAAAGATTAAAAAATGTAAAAAAAAAACATTTTTTCTTCTAAACTGGGTACTGGCAGACAGCTGCCAGTACCCAAGATGGCGCCCATTAAGTTAGAGTGGGAGGGTTATAGAGCTGTTTGGGGGGGATCAGTGAGGTTGGGGGCTAAGGGGGGATAGTACACAGCAGCATATGTAAATATGCTTTAAAAAAAAAAACACCAAAAAAAAACAAATATAGCTTTTATTTTAGTACTGGCAGACTTTCTTTGCTAACCATAATACACGTGTGATGCGCAGCGGCATTTAGCGGCCTTCAAAATACCAAAAAGCAACGCCAAAGCCCTATATGTCTGCTATTTCTGAACAAAGGGGATCCCAGAGAAGCATTTACAACCATTTGTGCCATAACTGCACAAGCTGTTTGTAAATGATTTCAGTGAGAAACCTAAAATTGTGAAAAATGTAAAAAAAAATTTTAATTTGATCGCATTTGGCGGTGAAATGGTGGCATGAAATATACCAAAATGGGCCTAGATCAATACTTGGGGTTGTCTACTACACTACACTAAAGCTAAAATTACCCCAAAAAGCTCCCTACATGCTCCCTAATTAACCCCTTCACTGCTGGGCATAATACACGTGCGGTGCGCAGTGGCATTTAGTGGCATTCTAATTACCAAAAAGCAACACCAAAGCCATATAAGTCTGCTATTTCTGAACAAAGGGGATCCCAGAGAAGAATTTACAACCATTTGTGCCATAATTGCACAAGCTGTTTGGAAATAATTTCAGTGAGAAACCTAAAGTTTGTGAAAAAGTGAACATTTTTTTTTATTTGATCGCATTTGGCGGTGAAATGGTGGCATGAAATATACCAAAATGGGCCTAGATCAATACTTTGGGTTGTCTACTAAAAAAATATATATACATGTCGATGGATATTCAGAGATTCCTGAAAGATATCAGTGTTCTAATGTAACTAGCGCTAATTTTGAAAAAATAATTGCTTGGAAATAGCAAAGTGCTACTTGTACTTCTTGCCCTATAACTTGCAAAAAAAGCAAAGAACATGTAAACATTGGCTATTTCTAAACTCAGGACAAAATTTAGAAACTATTTAGCATGGGTGTTTTTTGGTGGTTGTAGATATGTAACAGATTTTGGGGGTCAAAGTTAGAAAAAGTGGGGGTTTTTTCAATTTTTCCTCATATTTTATAATTTTTTTTATAGTAAATGATAAGATATGTTGAAAATAATGGTATCTTTAGAAAGTCCATTTAATGGCGAGAAAAACGGTATATAATATGTGTGGGTAAAGTAAATGAGTAAGAGGAAAATTACAGCTAAACACAAACACTGCAAAAATGTAAAAATAGCCTTGGTCCCAAACGGACAGAAAATGGAAAAGTGCTGTGGTCATTAAGGGGTTAACAGCCGCACATGTGGTCTTGGGGAATATCATGTTACCTGCATGGCCTTAAAGTGAATGTAAAGTCATTCTGGCTGCTAAACACAGCATTAAAATTTATTTGAAAATAGGTATACAGGTGGCCCTCGTTTTACAACGGTTCAATTTACACCGTTTCAGAATAACAACCTTTTTTTCCAGTCATGTGACTGCTATTGAAAAGCATTGAGAAGCAGTGCATTTATTAAAATAGCCAGTAGGTGGAGCTGTCCGCTTCTGTTACAGCAAAGCCAAGCAAGCTGAAATTAATCAGTTTAACCAGACCTGAGCTATCAAGCAGATTTCAAAGGAACAAGATCTTCCTGTCTATAAATCAGTCCAGATCCCCAAGGCAAAACATGCAGTGATCTGAGATGTCATCGCAGAAAATGCAGCATGTCTGCAGAAAGAGCAGGACACATGCAGGAATTGTTAGCAATTTAACTTCTCGGTACTGCTCCACATTAGGCTGTTCTCTTCAAACAGAGCTGTTCTCTGGCTGCACTGTAGGTGTAAGTTTTCCTTATTACAGTTCATCCAGAGCAAAGTGCTGTTTTAAGTGAACAGTGAAATATGCAGTAGCGCTGCAAAGCAGTAGTGCATTGATTGACTGGCTCTCAGAGATTGATTCAAGCCCTTCCTCTAGCCTATAACTGTCTGCAAAGCTGTTTTTTTTCTGAATGTAAGACATTTGTATGAGCAATGTACCTTTTTAATTACTACTTCTATGTTAGACTATGTCTGCAGCTAATTTGCTATGCAATTTTCAACTACTGCACTGTATTATAAAACTTTACATATTGCTTTATTCTCCATTTAACCAACACATTGCAATTGAACTGGTGCTTTAGTGTAACTGCCTAATTTAAAATTAATTTTGATTTGAAAGTGACCTGCAGAAAAATTTTCACTAAAAAAAATCTCATTGCAGAAAGTGAAAAAAAGTTCTGCCTCTGGGGTCCAGATTGGACTGTTTGCAGAAAAATGCAAGTGAAGTCTTTGTTGTGTGATTATTTTATTAGGTCTATAATGCTGTTTAGCATTAAAAGTCTTCATTTCAAAGCTTTAAAAATAATGTATCAAGTGTTACTTATGACAATTTTGAGAGGGTCCTGGAACCTATCTCCCTCACTTCCCATTGACTTACATTATAAACTGGGTTTCAATTTACAACGGTTTCGATTTACAACCATTCCTTCTGGAACCTAACCCCGGCGTAAACTGAGGGCTACCTGTACTTTAATTGATGATTGTTGTAATAAATTTGTATTTACCGAGTATTTTGTATTTAGATAGCTGTGATCGTACTTTTAATCCTCCGCCCGCCATCTTTGATGAATAATTGACATAGGCTCGATCTTGTCAACCAATCAGTGAATCCACCACGAGGGGACCAAACCTTTTTCTCTACGTCATGCGTCCGTAATGTGCTTGCATTAGAGCGCTGTTCTAATACTGATCTCAGACACGCGTTCACATTTTGCGCATGCGCTCTTCAACGATTTTGAGTCTTAGTAATTTATTCCCCAATTTTGGATTACAAGGTATGTAGCGATCGTACAGGGGCTGGCTTGATCGCTGCTGTACTGTCTTCAACGATAGTATTCAATGAATGTATTCATTCATTGAATACTATGTTACTATACAATTACATCTGCGTGTAATGCATGCGCAGATGTGCCGATAGCCGGGAGCGCGCATTTCCTCTACGTAAACAGCGGGTGGGACCGCTGTATATCTAACATGGAACAAAATCAGGAAGTTGCGGATGGGAGGAGCTGGTCAATAAAACGGACCAAATTGGTAATAAAAGTATAATATTTATTTTACATTTAAAAAAAAAAAAAAAAAGTGGCGGTTTGAATTATACATCAAAAAGCAAATAAGATAAACGTTCAAATAGGAGAAAATTTACATTCACTTTAAATAATGTATTCACAAAAATGTATCTTAGTTAATATACCAGTTCAGGAAAATACATAATATCCAGTGAATTCTATTTTCTAGCAATATTTCTATTATAAATATTAATACATAGCATTATTCAGATTGGAATAACATATTTAGTCCCTTGCATTTTATGTGTGTATGTGTTTGTAAATGTATACATACCCAGTATATATAGACATAACATAGAGCCCATAAACCATAATACAAATATCATCATATGAAAAAAGAATGTGCATTTTTACTAACTAAATCTCAATTACAAATTCAGCTGCATTAGCTACATTTCAGATATAAAAGAGGTCTGCCATTGACACTTTGTTATGTGAGCTTTCAAAGCAAGAAAAGGAAACTGAGTTTCCAAATAATTGGTGCCCAAATTGCAGATGCAAAGAAGGAACATTATTGAATGTGTGCAGTTATAGTTATACTTCAGTACCAGGAGAGAGCGACCTAGCAGAAAACAGCACTTCTACTGTATTGTTTGCCCAAATACAGTAATGCAGTAACCAGCAATTAGGATAAATTATATGTGCATTAATTCAAATTTCTCTACTCCGGTATTAAATTGCAAGTGATAAAGTATCTGCAGCTAAAAATGCTCTCATACAAGACAGAAAATAACAGGGTACTACATTACCCTTAGAGATAGTCAAACATGTTTTATCTGTGAGGATTTACTGATTGATTTAATACTCCTCATGGATAAAAAAAAGAAGCCATTTAGCTATGTAGTTAATGTGTTCTCCTGTGTTTTTGCTTGTCGTTCCATTTGTATTAATTTGTTTCAAAAAAGATTTATTTATTTATTTTTTGGAAGCTTTCTATTTTTCTACAGCTATATTTTTGAGTGCAGATAATTTGCACCCAAAATCAGCAAACATTATCCTCAACTCACAATAGGTCAGATTACGAGTGGATCGCTATTTAGTGCTTCCCCTAGAGCACTAATTGCGGTAGAAGTAAACTTTTTGCACTCATCGGGTTGAGCTCGTATTATGAGTTAAAAGTAAAACGTTATCATGCTCGCACTAACCTGACACATGCAAACAGCTTACTTCTAGCAAAATTAGAATATCATGCTTTCTATAGCTATTCCCCTATAGAAGTCAATGGAGGAAAAACGTTTTAGTTGTGTGAGTTATTGGATTTCCTAGACACCCTTATCAAAACTCTTTGTGGTGGCATCATTAGTAATCTGTGGTGGTGTAGACAGGATTTGGGGGTTAATTTGGTGTCCCTTTAGGTCGTTTGTAGAGTTTAAGGTTTAAGGGAACCAGTGGCTAAGTGGTATTAACCCCTTCATGTCCACACTATCCCCATAGTGACAGCTGGGTGGATAGGTATAGTCGTCACATGGAGTATAATATAATATCTCACTACACACCCTTCAGGACTTGTATACTGATGTATAATGTAATATCTCACTCACTGCACACACTTCAGGACTTGTATACTGGAGTATAATGTAATATCTTACTGCACACAGTTCAGGACTTGTATACTGGAGTATAATGTAATATCTCACTACACACAGTTCAGGACTTGTATACTGGAGTATAATGTGATATCTCACTGCACACACTTCAGGACTTGTATATTGGAGTATAATGTAATACCTTACTGCACACAGTTCAGGACTTGTATACTGGAGTATAATGTAATACCTCACTACACACAGTTCAGGACTTGTATACTGGAGTATAATGTGATTTCTCTTGTAAGGTGTATCCAGTCCACGGATCATCCATTACTTGTGGGATATTCTCATTCCCAACAGGAAGTTGCAAGAGGACACCCACAGCAGACCTGTAATATAGCTCCTCCCCTAACTGTCATAGCCAGTCATTCTCTTGCAACTCTCAACAAGCTAGGATGTTGTAGGAGAGAGTGGTTAAATATAGTTAGTTTATTTTCTTCTATCAAAAGTTTGTTATTTTTAAATAGTACCGGAGTTGTGCTATTTTATCTCAGGCAGTAAATAGAAGAAGAATCTGCCTGAGGTTTCTATGATCTTAGCAGGTTGTAACTAAGATCCATTGCTATTCTCACATATGTCTGAGGGGATTACACAGATGAGGTAACTTCAGCGAGAGAATGGCGTGCAGTTTATTCTGCTATCAGGTATGTGCAGTTATAATTTTTTCTAGAGATGGAAAACACTAGAAAATGCTGCTGATACCGGATTAATGTAAGTTAAGCCTGAATACAGTGATTTAATAACGACTGGTATCATGCTTACTCCCAGGGGTAATACCCTTATGATATTGCAATATAAAACGTTTGCTGGCATGTTTAATCGTTTTTATATATGCATTGGTGATAAAACTTTATTGGGGCCTAGTTTTTTCCACATGGCTGGCTTCAATTTTGACTAGAAACAGTTTTTACTGAGGCTTTCCACTGTTATAGTATAAAAGTTACAGTTGGTGCAGTTAAAATTACAAACTGTGACATCCAGCTTCCCTCAGGAGTCCCCTGTATGCTATAGGACATCTCTAAAGGGCTCAAAGGCTTTCCAAAGTCGTTTATTGGGGAAGGTAGGACCACAGCTTGCTGTGGCAGTTGGTTGTGACTGTTAAAAAAAAAAAAAAAGTCTATTTCGTTTTTTTGATCCGTTTTTTGAACTAAGGGGTTAATCATCCATTTGCAAGTGGATGCAATGCTCTGCTAGCCTATTACATACACTGTAAAAATTTTGTTTGATTTACTGCATTTTTTCACTGTTTTTCAAATTCTGACAAAATTTGTTTCTCTTAAAGGCACAGTACCGTTTTTTATATTTGCTTGTTAACTTGATTTAAAGTGTTTTCCAAGCTTGCTAGTCTCATTGCTAGTCTGTATAAACATGTCTGACATAGAAGAAACTCCTTGTTCATTATGTTTAAAAGCCATGGTGGAACCCCCTCTTAGAATGTGTACCAAATGTACTGATTTCATTTTATGCAATAAAGATCATATTCTGTTTTTAAAAAAATTATCACCAGAGGAATCTGACGAGGGGAAAGTTATGCAGACTAACTCTCCCCACGTGTCAGACCCTTTGACTCCCGCCCAAGGGACTCCCGCTCAAATGGCGCCAAGTACATCTAGGTCGCCCATAGCGTTTACTTTACAAGACATGGCGGCAGTCATGGATAATACACTGTCAGCGGTATTAGCCAGACTACCTGAACTTAGAGGTTAGCGAGATAGCTCTGGGGTGAGACAAAATGCAGAGCATACTGACGCTTTAAGAACCATGTCTGATACTGCCTCACAATATGCAGAAGCTGAGGAAGGAGAGCTTCAGTCAGTGGGTGATGTTAATGACTCAGGAAAGATACCTGATTCTAATATTTCTACATTTAAATTTAAGCTTGAACACCTCCGCGTGTTACTTAGGGAGGTTTTAGCTGCTCTGAATGACTGTGATACCATTGCAGTGCCAGAGAAATTTTGTAGACTGGATAAATGCTTTGCAGTGCCAGTGTGTACTGATGTTTTTCCAATACCTAAAAGGTTTACAGAAATTATTAATAAGGAATGGGATAGACCAGGTGTGTCATTCTCTTCCCCTCCTATTTTTAGAAAAATGTTTTCCAATAGACGCCACCACACAGGACTTATGGCAGACAGTCCCTAAGGTGGAGGGAGCAGTTTCTACTCTAGCAAAGCGTACTACTATCCCTGTCGAGGACAGTTGTGCTTTTTTAGAGCCAATGGATAAAAAATTAGAAGGTTACCTTAAGAAAATATTTATTCAACAAGGTTTTATCCTACAGCCCATTGCATGCATTGCCCCTGTCACTGCTGCTGCGGCGTACTGGTTTGAGTCTCTGGAAGAGGCTTTACAGGTAGAGACTCCATTGGATGACATACTTGGCAAACTTAGAGCACTTAAGCTAGCCAATTATTATATTTCTGATGCCATTGTTCATTTGAATAAACTAACGGCTAAGAATTCTGGTTTTGCTATACAGGCGCGCAGAGCGCTATGGCTTAAATCATGGTCAGCTGACGTGACTTTAAAATCTAAGCTACTTAACATTCCCTTCAAGGGGCAGACCCTATTCGGGCCTGGTTTGAAGGAGATTATTGCTGATATCACGGGAGGAAAAGGTTGTGCCCTTCCTCAGGACAGGTCCAAATCTAGGGCCAAACAGTCTAATTTTCGTGCCTTTCGAAACTTCAAGGCAGGTGCGGCATCAACTTCCTCTAATAATAAACAAGAGGGAACTTTTGCTCAATCCAAGACGGTCTGGAGACCAAACCAGACCTGGAAAAAAGGTAAGCAGGTCAAAAAGCCTGCTGCTGCCTCTAAGACAGCATGAAGGAACGACCCCCTATCCGGTAACGGATCTAGTAGGGGGCAGACTTTCACTCTTCACCCAGGCGTGGGCAAGAGATGTTCAGGATCCCTGGGCGTTGGAAATTATATCCCAGGGATATCTTCTGGACTTCAAAGCTTCCCCACCAAAAGGGAGATTTCATCTTTCACAATTATCTGCAAACCAGATAAAGAATGAGGCATTCTTACACTGTGTACGAGACCTCCTAGTTATGGGAGTGATCCATCCAGTTCCAAAGGAGGAACAGGAACAGGGTTTTTACTCAAATCTGTTTGTGGTTCCCAAAAAAGAGGGAACCTTCAGACCGATTTTGGATCTAAAGATCTTAAACAAATTCCTCAAGTTCCGTCGTTCAAGATGGAAACTATTCGTACCATCCTACCACTGATCCAGGAGGGTCAATATATGACTACAGTGGATCTAAAGGATGCTTATCTTCACATTCCGATACACAAACATCATCATCGGTTTCTCAGGTTTGCCTTTCAAGACAGGCATTACCAGTTGTAGCTCTTCCCTTTGGATTAGCTACAGCCCCAAGAATCTTTACAAAGGTTCTAGGGTCGCTTTTGGCAGTCCTAAGGCCGCGGGGCATAGCAGTAGCCCCTTATTTAGACGACATCCTGATACAGGCATCAAACTTCCAAATTGCCAAGTCTCATACGGACGTAGTACTGGCATTTCTGAGGTCGCATGGGTGGAAAGTGAACGAGGAAAAGTGTTCTCTATCCCCACTCACAAGAGTTTCCTTTCTAGGGACTCTGATAGATTCTGTAGAAATGAAAATTTACCTTGACACGGAGTCCAGGTTATCAAAGCTTCAAAATTCCTGTCGGGTTCTTCATTCCATTCCGCACCCTTAGGTGGCTCAGTGTATGGAAGTAATCGGCTTAATGGTAGCGGCAATGGACATAGTGCCGTTTGCACGCTTACATCTCAGACCGCTGCAACTATGCAGGATCAGTCAGTGGAGCGGGGATTACACAGATTTGGCCCCTCAACTGAATCTGGACCAAGAGACCAGGGATCCTCTTCCCTGGTGGCTATCTCGGGTCCATCTGTCCAAAGGTATGACCTTCGCAGGCCAGATTGGACTATTGTAACAACAAATGCCAGCCTTCTAGGTTGGGGTGCAGTCTGGAACTCCCTGAAGGCTCAGGGATCGTGGACTCAGGAGGAGTCTCTCCTTCCAATAAATATTCTGGAACTAAGAGCGATATTCAAGGTTCTTCAGGTTTGGCCTCAGTTAGCAACTCTGAGGTACATCAGATTTCAGTCAGTCAACATCACGACTGTAGCTTACATCAACCATCGAGGGGGAACAAGAAGTTCCCTAGAGATGTTAGAAGTTTCAAAAATAATTCACTGGGCAGAGATTCACTCTTGCCACCTATCAGCTATCCATATCCCAGGTGTAGAGCACTGGGAGGCGGATTTTCTAAGTCGTCAGACTTTTCATCCGGGAGAGTGGGAACTCCATCCGGAGGTATTTGCACAACTGATTCTCCGTTGGGGCAAACCAGAACTGGATCTCATGGCGTCTCGCCAGAACGCCAAGCTTCCGTGTTACGGATCCAGGTCCAGGGATCCCAAGGCAACACTGATAGATACTCTAGCAGCGCCCTGGTCTTTCAACCTGGCTTATGTGTTTCCACCGTTTCCTCTGCTCCCTCGACTGATTGCCAAGATCAAGCAGGAGAGAGCATCAGTGATTCTGATAGCACCTGTGTGGCCACGCAGGACCTGGTATGCAGATCTAGTGGACATGTCATCCTTTCCACCATGGTCTCTGCCTCTGAGACAGGACCTTCTACTTCAGGGTCCTTTCAACCATCCAAATCTAATTTCTCTGAGGCTGACTGCCTGGAGATTGAATGCTTGATTTTATCAAAGCGTGGCTTCTCAGAGTCAGTTATTGATACCTTAATACAGGCACGAAAGTCTGTCACCAGGAAAATTCACCATAAGGTATGGCGTAGATATCTTTATTGGTGTGAATCCAAGGGTTACTCATGGAGTAAGGTCAGGATTCCTAGGATTTTATCTTTTCTCCAAGAAGGTTTGGAAAAAGGATTGTCAGCTAGTTTCTTAAAGGGACAGATTTTTGCTCTGTCTATTCTTTTGCACTAGCGTCTGGCAGATGTTCCAGACGTTCAGGCATTTTGTCAGGCTTTAGTTTGAATCAAGCCTGTGTTTAAACCTGTTGCTCCACCATGGAGCTTAAACTTGGTTCTTAAGGTTCTTCAAGGAGTTCCGTTTGAACCTCTTCATTTCATAGATATCAAACTTTTATCTTGGAAAGTTCTTTTTTTTTTTGGTAGCTATTTCCTCGGCTCGTAGAGTCTCTGAGCTATCTGCTTACAATGTGATTCTCCTTATCTGATTTTTCATACGGATAAGGTAGTCCTGCGTACCAAACCTGGGTTCTTACCTAAGGTGGTATCTAACAAGAATATCAATCAAGAGATTGTGGTTCCATCCTTGTGTTACACAATCTGGACGTGGTCTGTGCTTTAAAGTTTTACTTACAAGCTACTAAAGATTTTCGTCAAACATCTGCTTTGTTTGTTGTCTACTCTGGACAGAGGAGAGGTCAAAAGGCTTTGGCAACCTCTTTTTCTTTTTGGCTAAGAAGCTTAATCCGCTTAGCCTATGAGACTGCTGGACAGCAGCCTCCTGAAAGGATTACAGCTCATTCCACTAGAGCTGGGGCTTCCACTTGGGCCTTTAAAAATGAGGCTTCTGTTGAACAGATTTGCAAGGCGGCGACTTGGTCTTAGCTTCATACTTTTTCAAAATTTTACAAATTTGATACTTTTGCTTCTTCGGAGGCTATATTTGGGAGAAAGGTTTTACAGGCAGTGGTTCCTTCCATTTAAGTTCCTGCCTTGTCCCTCCCTTCATCCGTGTACTTTAGCTTTGGTATTGGTATCCCACAAGTAATGGATGATCCGTGGACTGGATACACCTTACAAGAGAAAACACAATTTATGCTTACCTGATAAATTTATTTCTCTTGTGGTGTATCCAGTCCACGGCCCGCCCTGTCATTTTAAGGTAGGTAATTTTTAAATTTAAACTACACCCTATGGTTCCTCCTTTCTCGGCTTGTTTTCGGTCGAATGACTGGCTATGACAGTTAGGGGAGGAGCTATATTACAGCTCTGCTGTGGGTGTCCTCTTGCAACTTCCTGTTGGGAATGAGAATATCCCACAAGTAATGGATGATCCGTGGACTGGATACACCACAAGAGAAATAAATTTATCAGGTAAGCATAATTGTGTTATCTCACTGCACACACTTCAGGACTTGTATACTGGAGTATAATGTAATACCTTACTGCACACAGTTCAGGACTTGTATACTGGAGTATAATGTAATATCTCACTCACTGCACACACTTCAGGACTTGTATACTGGAGTATAATGGGATATCTCACTGCACATACTTCAGGACTTGTATACTGGAGTATAATGTGATATCTCACTACACATAGTTCAGGACTTGTATATTGGAGTATAATGTAATATCTTACTACACACAGTTCAGGACTTGTATACTGGAGTATAATGTGATATCTCACTACACACAGTTCAGGACTTGTATACTGGAGTATAATGTGATATCTCACTACACACACTTCAGGACTTGTATACTGGAGTATAATGTGATATCTCACTACACACAGTTCAGGACTTGTATACTGGAGTATAATGTAATATCTCACTACACACAGTTCAGGACTTGTATACTGGAGTATAATGTAATATCTTACTACACACAGTGCAGGACTTGTATACTGGAGTATAATGTGATATCTCACTACACACAGTTCAGGACTTGTATACTGGAGTATAATGTGATATCTCACTGCACACACTTTAGGACTTGTATACTGGAGTATAATGTGATATCTCACTTCACACAGTTCAGGACTTGTATACTGGAGTATAATGTGATATCTTACTACACACAGTGCAGGACTTGTATACTGAAGTATAATGTGATATCTTACTACACACACTTCAGGACTTGTATACTGGAGTATAATGTGATATCTCACTACACACACTTCAGGACTTGTATACTGGAGTATAATGTGATTTCTCACTACACACAGTTCAGGACTTGTATACTGGAGTATAATGTGATATCTCACTACACACAGTGCAGGACTTGTATACTGGAGTATAATGTGATATCTCACTACACACAGTGCAGGACTTGTATACTGGAGTATAATGTGATATCTCACTACACACAGTTCAGGACTTGTATACTGGAGTATAATGTGATATCTCACTACACACAGTGCAGGACTTGTATACTGGAGTATAATGTGATATCTCACTACACACAGTTCAGGACTTGTATACTGGAGTATAATGTGATATCTCACTACACACAGTTCAGGACTTGTATACTGGAGTATAATGTGATATCTCACTGCACACAGTTCAGGACTTGTATACTGGAGTATAATGTGATATTTCACTGCACACAGTTCAGGACTTGTATACTGGAGTATAATGTGATATCTCACTGCACACACTTCAGGACTTGTATACTGGAGTATAATGTAATATCTCACTATACACAGTTCAGGACTTGTATACTGGAGTATAATGTGATATCTCACTGCACACAGTTCAGGACTTGTATACTGGAGTATAATGTGATATCTCACTACACACAGTTCAGGACTTGTATACTGGAGTATAATGTAATATCTTACTACACACACTTCAGGACTTGTATACTGGAGTATAATGTGATATCTTACTACACACAGTGCAGGACTTGTATACTGAAGTATAATGTAATATCTTACTACACACAGTTCAGGACTTGTATACTGGAGTATAATGTGATATCTCACTACACACAGTTCAGGACTTGTATACTGGAGTATAATGTGATATCTCACTACACACAGTTCAGGACTTGTATACTGGAGTATAATGTGATATCTCACTACACACAGTTCAGGGCTTGTATACTGGAGTATAATGTGATATCTTACTAAACACAGTTCAGGACTTGTATACTGGAGTATAATGTGATATCTCACTACACACAGTTCAGGAATTGTATACTGGAGTATAATGTGATATCTCACTACACACACTTCAGGACTTGTATACTGGAGTATAATGTGATATCTCACTACACACAGTTCAGGACTTGTATACTGGAGTATAATGTGATATCTCACTGCACACACTTTAGGACTTGTATACTGGAGTATAATGTGATATCTCACTACACACACTTCAGGACTTGTATACTGGAGTATAATGTGATATCTCACTGCACACACTTTAGGACTTGTATACTGGAGTATAATGTAATATCTCACTACACACAGTTCATTACTTGTATACTGGAGTATAATGTGATATCTCACTACACACAGTTCAGGACTTGTATACTGGAGTATAATGTGATATCTCACTACACACACTTCAGGACTTGTATACTGGAGTATAATGTGATATCTCACTACACACAGTTCAGGACTTGTATACTGGAGTATAATGTGATATCTCACTACACACACTTCAGGACTTGTATACTGGAGTATAATGTGATATCTCACTACACACAGTTCAGGACTTGTATACTGGAGTATAATGTAATATCTCACTACACACAGTTCAGGACTTGTATACTGGAGTATAATGTGATATCGCACTACACACAATTCAGGACTTGTATACTGAAGTATAATGTGATATCTCACTGCACACACTTCAGGACTTGTATACTAGAGTATAATGTGATATCTCACTGCACACACTTTAGGACTTGTATACTGGAGTATAATGTGATATCTCACTGCACACACTTCAGGACTTGTATACTGGAGTATAATGTGATATCTCACTACACACAGTTCAGGACTTGTATACTGGAGTATAATGTGATATCTCACTACACACAGTTCAGGACTTGTATACTGGAGTATAATGTGATATCTCACTACACACAGTTCAGGACTTGTATACTGGAGTATAATGTGATATCTCACTACACACAGTTTAGGACTTGTATACTGGAGTATAATGTGATATCTCACTACACACAGTTCAGGACTTGTATACTGGAGTATAATGTGATATCTCACTACACACAGTTCAGGACTTGTATACTGGAGTATAATGTGATATCTCACTGCACACACTTCAGGACTTGTATACTGGAGTATAATGTGATATCTCACTACACACAGTTCAGGACTTGTATACTGGAGTATAATGTGATATCTCACTACACACATTTCAGGACTTGTATACTGTAGTATAATGTGATATCTCACTACACACAGTTCAGGACTTGTATACTGGAGTATAATGTGATATCTCACTACACACACTTCAGGACTTGTATACTAGAGTATAATGTGATATCTCACTGCACACAGTTCAGGACTTGTATACTGGAGTATAATGTAATATCTGACTGCACACACTTCAGGACTTGTATACTGGAGTATAATGTGATATCTCACTACACACAGTTCAGGACTTGTATACTGGAGTATAATGTAATATCTGACTGCACACACTTTAGGACTTGTATACTGGAGTATAATGTGATATCTCACTACACACAGTTCAGGACTTGTATACTGGAGTATAATGTAATATCTGACTGCACACACTTTAGGACTTGTATACTGTAGTATAATGTAATATCTTACTACACACAGTTCAGGACTTGTATACTGGAGTATAATGTGATATCTCACTACACACAGTTCAGGACTTGTATACTGGAGTATAATGTAATATCTCACTACACACAGTTCAGGACTTGTATACTGGAGTATAATGTGATATCTCACTACACACAGTTCAGGACTTGTATACTGGAGTATAATGTGATATCTCACTACACACACTTCAGGACTTGTATACTGGAGTATAATGTGATATCTCACTACACACACTTCAGGACTTGTATACTGGAGTATAATGTGATATCTCACTGCACACACTTTAGGACTTGTATACTGGAGTATAATGTGATATCTCACTGCACACAGTTCAGGACTTGTATACTGGAGTATAATGTGATATCTCACTGCACACAGTTCAGGACTTGTATACTGGAGTATAATGTGATATCTCACTACACACACTTCAGGACTTGTATACTGGAGTATAATGTGATATCTCACTGCACACAGTTCAGGACTTGTATACTGGAGTATAATGTGATATCTCACTACACACAGTTCAGGACTTGTATACTGGAGTATAATGTGATATCTCACTACACACAGTTCAGGACTTGTATACTGGAGTATAATGTGATATCTCACTACACACACTTCAGGACTTGTATACTGGAGTATAATGTGATATCTCACTACACACACTTCAGGACTTGTATACTGGAGTATAATGTGATATCTCACTACACACACTTCAGGACTTGTATACTGGAGTATAATGTGATATCTCACTACACACAGTTCAGGACTTGTATACTGGAGTATAATGTGATATCTCACTACACACAGTTCAGGACTTGTATACTGGAGTATAATGTGATATCTCACTACACACAGTTCAGGACTTGTATACTGGAGTATAATGTGATATCTCACTGCACACAGTTCAGGACTTGTATACTGGAGTATAATGTGATATCTCACTACACACAGTTCAGGACTTGTATACTGGAGTATAATGTGATATCTCACTACACACAGTTCAGGACTTGTATACTGGAGTATAATGTGATATCTCACTGCACACACTTTAGGACTTGTATACTGGAGTATAATGTGATATCTCACTGCACACAGTTCAGGACTTGTATACTGGAGTATAATGTGATATCTCACTGCACACAGTTCAGGACTTGTATACTGGAGTATAATGTGATATCTCACTACACACACTTTAGGACTTGTATACTGGAGTATAATATGATATCTCACTACACACTTCAGGACTTGTATACTGGAGTATAATGTGATATCTCACTACACACAGTTCAGGACTTGTATACTGGAGTATAATATGATATCTCACTACACACAGTTCAGGACTTGTATACTGGAGTATAATGTAATATCTCACTGCACACAGTTCAGGACTTGTATACTGGAGTATAATGTGATATCTCACTACACACAGTTCAGGACTTGTATACTGGAGTATAATGTAATATCTCACTACACACAGTTCAGGACTTGTATACTGGAGTATAATGTAATATCTTACTACACACAGTGCAGGACTTGTATACTGAAGTATAATGTGATATCTCACTGCACACACTTCAGGACTTGTATACTGGAGTATAATGTGATATCTCACTACACACAGTTCAGGACTTGTATACTGGAGTATAATGTAATATCTCACTACACACAGTTCAGGACTTGTATACTGGAGTATAATGTGATATCTCACTGCACACAGTTTAGGACTTGTATACTGGAGTATAATGTGATATCTCACTGCACACACTTTAGGACTTGTATACTGGAGTATAATGTGATATCTCACTGCACACAGTTCAGGACTTGTATACTGGAGTATAATGTGATATCTCACTACACACAGTTCAGGACTTGTATATTGGAGTATAATGTAATATCTCACTGCACACAGTTCAGGACTTGTATACTGGAGTATAATGTAATATCTCACTACACACAGTTCAGGACTTGTATACTGGAGTATAATGTGATATCTCACTGCACACAGTTCAGGACTTGTATACTGGAGTATAATGTGATATCTCACTACACACAGTGCAGGACTTGTATACTGGAGTATAATGTGATATCTCACTACACACAGTTCAGGACTTGTATACTGGAGTATAATGTAATATCTCACTACACACAGTTCAGGACTTGTATACTGGAGTATAATGTAATATCTTACTACACACAGTGCAGGACTTGTATACTGAAGTATAATGTGATATCTCACTGCACACACTTCAGGACTTGTATACTGGAGTATAATGTGATATCTCACTACACACAGTTCAGGACTTGTATACTGGAGTATAATGTAATATCTCACTACACACAGTTCAGGACTTGTATACTGGAGTATAATGTGATATCTCACTGCACACAGTTTAGGACTTGTATACTGGAGTATAATGTGATATCTCACTGCACACACTTTAGGACTTGTATACTGGAGTATAATGTGATATCTCACTGCACACAGTTCAGGACTTGTATACTGGAGTATAATGTGATATCTTACTACACACAGTTCAGGACTTGTATACTGGAGTATAATGTGATATCTCACTGCACACAGTTCAGGACTTGTATACTAGAGTATAATGTGATATCTTACTACACACAGTGCAGGACTTGTATATTGGAGTATAATGTAATATCTCACTACACACAGTGCAGGACTTGTATACTGGAGTATAATGTGATATCTCACTGCACACACTTTAGGACTTGTATACTGGAGTATAATGTGATATCTCACTACACACACTTTAGGACTTGTATACTGGAGTATAATGTGATATCTCACTGCACACACTTTAGGACTTGTATACTGGAGTATAATGTGATATCTCACTACACACAGTTCAGGACTTGTATACTGGAGTATAATGTAATATCTCACTACACACACTTTAGGACTTGTATACTGGAGTATAATGTAATATCTCACTATACACAGTTCAGGACTTGTATACTAGAGTATAATGTGATATCTCACTGCACACACTTTAGGACTTGTATACTGGAGTATAATGTGATATCTCACTGCACACACTTTAGGACTTGTATACTGGAGTATAATGTGATATCTCACTGCACACACTTTAGGACTTGTATACTGGAGTATAATGTGATATCTGACTGCACACACTTTAGGACTTGTATACTGGAGTATAATGTGATATCTCACTGCACACACTTTAGGACTTGTATACTGGAGTATAATGTGATATCTCACTGCACACACTTTAGGACTTGTATACTGGAGTATAATGTGATATCTCACTACACACACTTCAGGACTTGTATACTGGAGTATAATGTGATATCTCACTGCACACACTTTAGGACTTGTATACTGGAGTATAATGTGATATCTCACTACACACACTTCAGGACTTGTATACTGGAGTATAATGTGATATCTCACTGCACACACTTTAGGACTTGTATACTGGAGTATAATGTGATATCTCACTGCACACACTTTAGGACTTGTATACTGGAGTATAATGTGATATCTCACTGCACACACTTTAGGACTTGTATACTGGAGTATAATGTGATATCTCACTGCACACACTTTAGGACTTGTATACTGGAGTATAATGTGATATCTCACTACACACACTTCAGGACTTGTATACTGGAGTATAATGTGATATCTCACTGCACACACTTTAGGACTTGTATACTGGAGTATAATGTGATATCTCACTACACACACTTCAGGACTTGTATACTGGAGTATAATGTGATATCTCACTGCACACACTTTAGGACTTGTATACTGAAGTATAATGTGAAATCTCACTGCACACACTTCAGGACTTGTATACTGGAGTATAATGTGATATCTCACTGCACACACTTTAGGACTTGTATACTGGAGTATAATGTGATATCTCACTGCACACACTTCAGGACTTGTATACTGGAGTATAATGTGATATCTCACTACACACAGTTCAGGACTTGTATACTGGAGTATAATGTGATATCTCACTACACACAGTTCAGGACTTGTATGACAATATTTACAAACTTATAGTTGCGTTGCACTTTTTTATATGGATATTTTAGTTTTTTTTACAGCCCTTTTTGAACATTTATCTTTAGTGCCTCTTGCATAGCGTAAAGCTGTGTTTTCAGCAAGTAATAGGGAGTCATTCATAAAATTGACAGGGTTCTCTTGTGTTAATTTGGATCTGAGCAAAGAGATAGTTTAGAATTTTCATCTCTCTTTTACAGGCTTTAAACTGCTTTGTCTCTGTGTTTCTTCAGGGAACTCTTAAGGGAATCTAACCTAGCACTGCATTGCATATCCCTTAGGTATAAAGTCGTCAACAGTCTTAATGTACAAAATGTGTTGTTTTGTTTCCCAGTAGATAAGACTGTGACTGAATGATATCCTAGTTTTGAAATGACTAGCGTTATAAACGTTTAAACGGACACTACTAATTTTAAATAGTGTTTAGGATTACTTAAAGGGACAGTAAAGTCAAAATTAATTGATTAGTGTTAGGGATTGTGGTTAGGTCTATAGTTAGAGGTTGGAATTCGGTCTCTTGTTAGATGTTGGGGTTAAGTCTATGGTTAGGGATTGGTGATAGGCCTATAGTTAGGGATTGTGGTATGGCTATAGGTTGGAATTAGGTCTATGGTTATGGAGTGGTGTTAGGTCTATGATATGAGGTTGAAATTAGGCCTGTAGTTAGAGATTGTAATAAGGTCTGTGTTTAGAGGTTTGAATTAGGTCTATTACTATTATTATTATTATTATTATTATCAATTATTTTTTGAGTGCACAAATGGTTAGGGATTTTTTTTTGTCTATAGTTGGAGGATTGTGGTTAGGTCTATGGTTAGGAATTTGGGTTAGGTCTTTGGTTAGTGTTTGAATTAGGTCAATGGTTATGGATTAGGGTTAGATCTGTGGTTAAGGATTGGGGTTAGCTTCTATAGTTTTAGATTGGAATTAGTTCTTCGGTTAGAGATTAGGGTTAAGTCTATGGTTAGGGCTTGAATTAGGTCTATGGTTAGGGATAGGGGTTAGGCCTATAGTTTGGTATTATGTCTATGGTAAGGGACTGGGGTTAGGCCTATGGTTAGAGGATGGTATTAGGATTATAGTTAGGGATTTGGGTTAAGTCTATGGTTTAATTTGGAATTAGGTATATGGCTAGGGATTAGGGTTGGGTCTATGATTAGGGACTGGGGTTAGAGGTTTGTATTAGGTCTATGGTTAGAAATTTGGGTTAGGTTTAGAAAATTCAAGGAGACTGTCACTTTAAATTAAAAAAAAAAGTGTCCTTAGACCAAAAAATACTGATGTGGTGTCTTTCGATTCTATTGCAGTTTTTCTGTAACTGTAGACACTTTGTTTTGTATTGTTAATTTAAACTTTTAATTTCATGTATATACAATGGTGAGAATTTCATATGCTAAGACATATTTTTACATGACAACTGTTAAAATTACTTTTTTCCTTTGCTATATCTAAAAAAAGAACATTTAAGTATATATTTTAATTGAATTAAAAGAAATGTGTAAAAATATATGTTCTGTCCTTGTGCCTTTAGGACAGGTCAGTATCCATTAATATAGCTGTGGGAGTGTTCCTTTTTAGCCAATGAGCTTATATCCCACAGAGCAGCAATTCACGTTACTTTAAAATCAAAATATAATAATGCTTGGTAGATCTTTACAATAAATATTTTATGGATAACGAAATACCATCTAAATATTTTACAAAGTCTACAATTATTCTTATCCCAAAAAAAGATAAAGACCCACAATATGTGACATCATACAGACCCATATCCCTTCTCAATTTGAATTATACATTTCTTATGGCCTTTATTGCAGACAGACTGAAAAAGCATCTGGGTCTTTTGATTCATGAAG
The DNA here is from genome assembly GCF_027579735.1 of Bombina bombina. Classification (NCBI taxonomy): domain Eukaryota; kingdom Metazoa; phylum Chordata; class Amphibia; order Anura; family Bombinatoridae; genus Bombina; species Bombina bombina. Next base: position 1,191,934,752 of record NC_069501.1, on the reverse strand, counting down.
ACGAAGTGGGCTTCATGAAGGGCAGGAACATAGCTAAGATAATCCACAAAACTTTATCCATAGTTGACTATTTTTGGAATAAGAAGAAGGGAAGGGGCATAGAGAAGAAGAAGGGAAGGGGCATAAATCAAAACAGATTTGGCTATTCTTTCCGTTGATGCAGAGAAAGCTTTTGATCTAATAGGTTGGGATAATCTATTCACGAGCCTTACAGCATTTGGCTATCAGGGAAACTTTCTAAGCCTGCTTATGAACATTTATAAGAATCCAATGTCAATTTTTTTTATCAACTACGAACTTTCTGAGAGTCTTATCTTGGGAAAAGATACCAGACAAGGGTTCCCACTGTCACCTTTGCTATTTAATCTTGTGCTTGAACCTTTTGGTATTCTCTTGCGTAGCAAGCTGGAAGGTGTCACTGTGAGACGGGTTAAAGTTGTACTTACATTATTTGCACAAAAAACTCAATTAAAAAATTTCTCACACTAACGGAGCAATTTGGTTCAGTTGGTTCAATTTGGTTAAATCCCTTAAAATCTGGAATGTTATGAATTAGGGGAAAAAAATCCTCAGATTATCGATGCCCCTTTAAAGTTGTAGGCACAATCAATTATTTAGGAATTAAAATTAACAAGAATCCTGCAAAATGATATGATTTCAATTTGGCCCCCTTTTTTTCAAACTATAACCACAATCTTATAAAACGGATGTCCCTCCCTATTTCTCTTTCGGCAAGGTTAGCCTTAATCAAAACTATTTTTCCCCTCAAATTCTATACATACTTCCAAACCTTCCACTTTTGATTTTATGCTAAAGACCTGCCATTCTTTAACCGGATCTCTGCATCATTTTTGTGTCAGCAAAAGAGGGTACGTATTGCAGCATTGAAATTAACTTCCCATATGAAGGCAGGGGGACTAGGATTTCCTAACCTTAGATTTTACAACTTAGTGTCTCTGACCAAATTTGTTTTGGACTGGATAACTGAGAAAGAATATGTTGTGAATATAGACTTAGAAGCAGCTATGGTTGCACCTTTTTCACGCAATGCACTAATTCATTGTCCACCTAAAAAACTACCCAATCTGGTCTCCCAATTATCTGTATTTAAGTACCCCATTCTGGCTTGGCAGCATTTTTGCAAGGAATTGAAGCTAGAACACCAATTTTCCAGATTCCTAACAATAACCGGCAACCCCATTTTCATCCCAGGCCTCACCTCACCAGTATTCAAACATTGGTCTACTTTAGGTCTTAAGTATGTGATACAAGTCATGGATGACAATCGGGAACAGATCAAGACATTTACGGCTCTCAGTGAAGAATTCTCCTTACACAAACATGACTTTGTTGCCTATCTACGATTGCAGCATTTTCTTTCAGATCACATAAGCAAGGCAAATTTCTCCTGGAGCCTTGGGAAGCTGGAGTCTGTGATAATTTTTTATAGACAAAGTACATATTATATCTCATTTCTTTATAACGTTTTGATTAATGATTTGGATCAAAAACATTTTAATCTTCTCCTCTTACGCTGGGAACATGCTTTCCCTAGGCTAACGCAGGAAAGTTTTGGACTGGCAGGAAAGGCCTCTACTTAGGTGGCTTGGAAAGAATAGCAGTACAAAATCATCAATAGAGTTTATATTACTCCCGCTCAGATAAGTAAATGGTCCCCAAACAACGTCAGTAAGTGATTTAAATGTAGTAAAATAGCGGCAGACTTGCCGCATTGTTTTTGGAGTTGCCCCAAGATTAAGCAATTAATCTTGGGGCAAATTAGTTTTTGGTTAAATGCAAAATTTGGGGCTAGGAATCAACTTAGAATGTCAAGACATAGAGGCCGAATTATCAAATGTCTTGAGGACCTGATCCGACAGTGTGGATCAGGTCCGCAAGACATCGCTGAATGCGGAAAGCAATACGTTTTCCGTCTTTTGGACCTGATCCGCACTGTCGGATCAGGTCCGCAAGACATTTGAATACGGAGAACGTATTGCTTTCCTCATTCAGCGATGTCTTGCGGACCTGATCCGAACTGTCGGATCAGGTCCGCAAGACATTTGATAATTCGGCCTCTATGTCTTGACATTCTAAGTTGATTCCTAGCCCCAAAGTTTGCTCAGAGCAGGCGGACAGGGTTATGGAGCAGTGGTCTTTGTGACTGCTGCTCCATAACTTGTGTTTCTGGCGAGTCTGAAGACTCGCCAGAAACACGGGGTGTCAAGCTCCATACAGAGCTTGATAGATAGGCCCCATAATCTTACTATGCAGTTCAGATAAATATAAACATCCCAGGACTATTAATACCTGCATTCTAGGTGCTTGGAATTTAATACTATCAAATTGGAAGGCCAAGAGGGCTCCCTCTTTTGCAGCCTTCAAGAAAACAATTACACATGCAATTATCCTATAGAAAATAGCGATGACCAATTTTTCAGATAAGAAGCTGAAAGAGTACTTGCTTTAATGGGAAAAGGTTATTACTTTTTTACGTTGGAGGTCCAGCTACAATTGGTTGCTGGGCTAAAAAATCTAATCTAGTCTTTGGATTCAAGAAGGGAAACTACCTCCTGAATTGGTAGAAGGATAGATATACGGGGAGGGTCGAGTTCTTAGCACAGCTAAAAATCAACTATGATGTATAATAATGACGGAGGGTAGGCGAGCACCCACTCCTATGACGTGATATTATAGATTACTAAGGTTTTTTTGTTTAAAAAATGGGGTATAAGAAAGGATGTTATGTAACATTCCGCAGGTTGTTTATGATTCTTCGGTTTCCCTCTGCTTTGAATACAGAGAATACCTTTTCTATATTAGGGAAAAACAGTCTGTGTCCATGTGTAAACGATTGTTTAGTTACTGCAGTTAAGTTGAAACATTTTATAATTTAATAAAAAGAGAAAACCCCAACAGTGTAGACATTTAAAATATTTAGCGGGTCATAATTGAGATCTGAATATAGTATGTGTTTATAATATGAGCATGGCCTTATTGAAACCGCAAATATCTTAATTTGTATCATGACCAAGGTATTATTGTTTTTCTTTTTCTTCTACCCTGTGTAGTATGATAACATGTGTTGTGTATGTCTGCATTGTTGGATATAAATAAAAGTTAAAAAAATTAAAATAAAAAGCTTAAACTTAGCATTTTTCATGCAAATAATGTTTTATACACAAATAAATGTGCTATGTAATGTCCCTTGAGAGGGACAGTCTACTCCAGATTTTTTATTGTTTAAAAAGATAGATAATCCCTTAATAACCCATTTCCATGACCAACACAGTCATATTAATACACTTTTTACCTCTTTGATTACCTTGTTTCTAAGCCTCTGCAGAATGTCCACTTATTTCAGTGCTTTTGACAGCCATGCAGTTTAGCCAATCAGCGCTGACTCTTAAATGACTCCATAGGAGTGAGCACAATATTATCTATATGTCACACATGCACTTACAGTGTCAAACTGTGAAAAACTGTCAAAATGCACTGTGATAAGGAGTAGTTCAATGGCTTAGAAATTAACATATGAGCCTACCAAGGTTTAGCATTCCACAAAGAATACCAAGAGAGCAAAGCACATTTGATGATAAAGTAAATTGGAAAGTTGTTTAAAATTGCATGTCCTATTGAATCATAAATGTTTCATTTTGACTAGACTGTCCCTTTAAGTACAGTATGTTTATATTTAAAAGGACAGTCCACTCCAAAATTGTTATTGTTTAAAAAGATAGATTATCCCTTTATTACCTATACACCAGTTTTGCATAACCAACAGAGTTATATTAATACACTTTTTTGCCTCTGTGATTACCTTATAGCTAAGCCTTTTCTGACAGCCCGCTGATCACATTACTTTTTATTTATTATAGTGCTATGTTGTGTACAACCCATGGGCGTTAGCACAATGTTATCTATGGCTCACATGAACTAGCACTCACCTGTTGTGAAAAGCAAATAAAAAAACATGTGATAAGAGGCTGTCTTTAGTGGCTTAGAAACAGTCAGAAATTTAGAGGACAATGTTGGTTATGCAAAGCTGTGGAATGGGTAGTAAAGGCATTATCTATCTTTTTAAACAATAGCAATTATGGTGTAGTCTGTCCCTTTAATTTGAAACTGGCAGAAAAGGTATGTTGCATACTCATTCGTTTTCATTGTTTGACACTGACAACTCACACAACAGTATTACTAAACAGGGATTAAGTTATACAAATCTGAAACAGACTTAGTCATAAAAAACAACAATGAAGCTATAACCTATTTTAAAATAAAAAAAAAAACCATATATATTTTAAGTAAATTTGTTTCTTACTTGGCTGCTGAAACATCTGAATAAATGCTGCTACATTCATTTTCATTGGTTGACAATGACAGTGTGTATATATACATATATAGTTGTTTTTTTGTAAAACTTTTTTTATTTTTATTACTTGGTTGTCGAAATCTATATTTCTGGACAAAACATCAGTTTTTTTCTTCTTTTTCTTTTTTTTTTTTAGAACTGGTTGACACAGTGACATTATCTTTTTCTGCATGAGCTACTTTGCAGGATACAAACACAATGGTTTAACCATTTTACAATGATTAAACATAGTCATACTGTACAGTATATCTCATTGTCTGGGCAAACTGACAGAACCAAATATCAAGACAGAAAAATACTATTTCTTGAAGTTATCTTTATTCAGACTTCAAATAATGTATCTGTTAAATGAAAGTACCTGCTGGGTTACTGTATAGAAAGGGTGAAAGGTTTGCAGAATAAAAAAAAATATATGAAAGCCATGATTTTTATTTTATTTTTTTCTTTCAACATTTTGTGATTTGATCTCTGTGATAATAAAATTCCTGAAATATAAGAGAGCCACGTTACATTATGCACAGACAGTAATGTTTTCTTCCAGGGAATAATAGAAGTGACCTCATTGTTTTTTTCATCAAATGTGACCGAGTCTTTCAAATGCTTAGCAACACTTTTATTTTTAATACTCTGCTCATATCTAGTTCCATTAAAAAAGGTTGGTTAATCTCCCTTTTGCTTTTTTTTATAGCTTGGCTTAAAATAAAACGTAATAATATAGCTTACCACATATTGAAAATCATTTAAGAAATGCGTGGTTTTGCTGTAATCAGTATCAGCTGTTGTTTTCCTCTTTAGGAAACGTATGTGTTTCGTTTAAAGGTAGAAATAATAAATGGTCTGGGGTTATATTTCAATATATATATATATATATATATATATATATATATATATATATATATATATATATATATATATATATATATATATATATATATACACACACACACACACACACACACAGTATATATATACTTTTATCCCTAATGTTTGAATACACAAATTTGGCTGAGGCAGCAATGCAATGTAAAAAAGTAAAAATAAATAAGCAAACTGCAAAATATGAACAAATCAGTTTTTTTTTGCTAGAGATTACTGAAAGTTTATATAAAACTGTGTATGCTTCATTATTTTTTAATGTTGATTTTTGTTTTTATTTAATTATAGGGTCATGAAACCCAAAAACTTTATTTCATGATTCAGGCAGAGAATATAATTTTAAACAACTTTCCAATTTACTTTTAATATCTGATTTGTATAATTTGTTTTTGTATCCTTTGTTGAAGGAGCAGCAATGCATCACTGGGAGCTAGTTGAGTGCAATGGTGAGCCAATAACTTGAGGCATACATGTTCAGCTACCAATCTGCAGCTCCTAAATTTACCTAGGTATCCTTTTCAACAAATGACACCAAGTGAACAAACCAATTTAGATAATAGAAGTAAATTGGAAAGTTGTTTACAATCACATGCTCTTTCATTGGAAACATGAAAGAAACATTTTGGTTTTCATGTCCCTTTAAACGTACATTTCAGGCAGTAGAGGATACAGAGTTTTTTTTTGTTGTTGTTTGTTTTGTGAGGTAAACACCCCCAGAGCTCAGTACATGTTTGTCGGTGCTCAGGGGTGGAGTTATGTAAACTAGAGGTAGAGTGGCAGTTGTTAAATGGTGGTATGTAATCCGAGTATCAATCCAGCAACCAAGTTTCTTACCAAAAGGTGCAGAGCTATTAGGGTCCTGCTCCAAACCACAAATATTAATATAAAAGTTCAAAAATAGCAGCAGCACTCTAGTTTAAATCTTCACATATTTATTATGCATCAATCGACAGAAAAACAAAGCAACGTTTTGGGTTACATACCCTTAGTCATGCTAAGGGTATGCAAACATGTGAAGGTTTGATAACTAGAGGTATTTTTTATGTGCAATGGGGGCATGGCCAGGAAAGAAGGGACATTGGTAGTTAGGGGTAATTTTCATCCACCTCCCCAAATGGCTGTAGAAAATAAGATTCTTATTTTATTTTTATTTATTTTTTCCTCCTCCAAGCACTCTTTTAGAACTTGCACTGATTGCTACACATTCTATAATAGTTTGCAAAAGCTTTAAGCTTGCTGATAAAAAAAAGCTGCATAACTATATATTAATTGAATACCTAGGCCTCCATTACATATGCAGCGTCGCCTGCAAAATCCTCCGCCGCCAGATTTTACGCGATTTTGGTATTACATATACGGCGTAGCATACAAGTTACGCGCGTATATTTCAATAGCCTAATTTGCATAAAACTACTCTTTATTGACACTTTCCGTGGACAAAATACTGGCGTAAGTTACTTATGACGACTGAAATCTGTATTTGCGCACATTTCAGAAGATCGCCAGTTTGTCCTACCTACGCCAGTTTAGCGGTGCAGTATATGTAATACCCCGATGTGCGAGGTGAAATTGCGGCTGGCGCATGTTCCCACGCTTGCGCCGAAACCTGCGCCATATATGTGATCGCATCCCAGGTTTCTGATCTTGGAGTTTTTTGAGCTACTGATTGGTGCTTACCTACCAATCAGAAGCTTAGAAAGTTCTGAGATTTAGTATATGCTTTTTTTTTTTTTTTTTAATAAGACAGTCTAGTCAAAATGAAGCTCTCATGATTCAGATAGGGCATGTGATTTTAAACAACTTTCCAATTTACTTTTATCATTACATTTGCCTTGTTCTTTTGGTAATTATTATTAAAAGCTAAACCTAGGTAGGCTCATATGCTAATTTCTAAGCCCTTGAAGGCTGCCTCTTATAGTTTTTTACAGTTAGACAGTGCTAGTTCATGTGTGCCATATAGATACCATTGTGCTCGCTCACTCCCGTGGAGTTACCTAGGAGGCAGCACTGATTGACTAAAATGCAATTCTGTTGAAAGAACTGAAATAAGGAGGCAGTCTGCCGAGGCTTAGATACAAGATAATCACAAAGGTAAAAAGTATATTAATATAACAGTGTTGGTTATACAAAACTAGGGAATGGGTAATAAAGGGATTATCTATCTTTTTAAATGATAACAATTCTGGAGTAGACTGTCCCTTTAACTATAAGATATGACTAGTTTGTTACTTTATTCAAATATCAATGGTCAATGCATACAATATTTGCAACTTGTATTGTACAGTAAGTTAATATGTAAAAACTGTTTACATTTAAATGGAATCTAACAAAAATGCATGCTGCATACATCAGTATTCATGTTTGTTTGTTTATAATCACAATTCTAGCAGCATGAGGGAAAAAAGAATTTTTTTTAAAGGGACAGAAAACACCTTGATTATAATACATTTCTGTTGTGTTGCTATAGAATGACATATCAGCCAAACCCTACCCACAATTTGCCTTATTTGAATGAGGCAATCTAGGCTTTAGTTTTTTAACAAAAATCCTATAAGGGAAAGGTATGTAGCAGTGTTTGCCTTGAAAAGTTCTCAATTAGAAAATCTTCAATTATCCCATTGTAGAGTTTCAGTAGGAAAATTATATAAATTCATTAAAAAATTAGAAAAAAAGAAAGTGACACGAAACCCATGTTTTTTCTTTCATGATTCAGAAAGAACATGCACTTTTAAACAACTCTCCAAAATACTTTTCTTATCTATTTTTATTTGTTCTTTTTGCATCCTTTGTTGAAAAACATACCTAGGTAGGCTCAGAAAATGCAAAGCATTAATGTGAGCTAACTGATGATTGGTGTCCACACATATATGCCTCTTTTCATTGGTTCTTTAGATGCGTTAAGCTAGCTCCCAGTAATGTATCACTTCTCCTTCAACAAACAGATACAAGGAGAATGAAGCACATTTCATATTAAAGCAAATAGGAAAGTTGTTTAAAATTGCATGCACTATCTGAATATTGATAGGAAAAAAAAATTTGATGACGAATACGGCTTCCTCCAATCGTTGCGTGGCCTCACAAGCTGGACGCCTTGGGGGGGATGCAACGATTGGAGGAAGCCGGTTTCATCATAGCGGTGCTATGTACAGCAGGAGCTGCGGGCGGAGGATCGCCAGTCTGGGTTTCCTAAAGAAAAAAGTATTTAAAAAAATGCTTCAATGTAAAGTTTAATGAATGTGCCCCTGTTTTTAATAGTATTTTTACAGACCGGGCACTTATTCATTGAAATTTACATTCACTGATGATATGAAAGTCAAAATTAAACTTGCATAATTCAGATAGAGCATGTTATTTAAGACACTTTTTAATTCACTTCTATTTTCAAATGTTTTTTGTTCTCTTGGTATCCCTTGTTGAAAAAGAATACGCACATATCCTTCACTAGTAAGAGCTGCTGCTGATTGGTGCCTGCACACATTTGTCTCTTGTGATTGGCTGACTAGATGTGTTCATCCTGCTGCTAGTAGTGCAATGCTGTTCCTTCAGCAAAGGATAGCAAGAAAACAAAGCAAATTTGATAATGGAAGTAAATTGGAAAGTTGTTTAAAATTGTATGTTTTATCCAAATCATGAAAGAACATTTTGGGGTTTCCTGTCCCTTTAAGTGAAACTGTAACCCATTTTTCCCCCCTTAATTTTTCATATGACTAGAAGTATTTTCAGACTTGAATGTCTAGCCTCAAATGATGCAATGGAGATATACACAATGTTCCTTAATATGTAAATGTTTTACAGACATATAGGAGAAAATTCAAGCAGGCAGTTTTGTAATTTTCTTGTCAGACTGTGTTGTTTCATTGTTTCCCAAAATATGGAAATTATTTGAATGATTGCTTAATATGAAAAACAAATGGATTTGGAAGTTTCAGAAAACGGAATAAATGTGATCATTTTACTAAAACATGCAGCCATAGTTGTTCATAAAAATGTTGCAATTTGTTTTTGATCAAATTGATCTATCTTTGCTTTAATAAATATGAAACATTTGTATTTATTTATTTTGCAAAAAATATACAACTAAATATTATTTTTAGAGATATTTTTGCACCTGTTTCTGAGTATCATCTATTTCCATTTTCTAGTGCTATGCAATTTTGACATATTTCATAAAATTGTATGTACTACAATCAGTTGCCATGTCACCTATCTTGTTTGCACCTGCATATCTTATCAACTAATTTTTGTAAATAACAACATAATGATATGTGTTTAAAAATAAATACAGACATCAGATTTAAAAATACATTATAGGAATTAATTTGTAATCATTCATATTAGAGATAAGTGATAAGGCATATTGAAAATAATTAAAATATGTTAAATTACAAAATTATGCATAGTAATATAAAATATATTTATATATATACATATATACACACACACTCATATATATGTATATATATATATATATTGTGTGTATATATATATATATATATATATATATATAGAGAGAGAGAGAGAGAGAGAGAGAGAGAGAGAGAGAGAGAGAGAGAGTTTTCTCCAACATAGGTGTGTCCGGTCCACGGCGTCATCCTTACTTGTGGGATATTCTCTTCCCCAACAGGAAATGGCAAAGAGCCCAGCAAAGCTGGTCACATGATCCCTCCTAGGCTCCGCCTACCCCAGTCATTCTCTTTGCCGTTGTACAGGCAACATCTCCACGGAGATGGCTTAGAGTTTTTTAGTGGGGATCCGGTAAGCCATGTTTATTAAGATCGTAAATAAGGGCTTCACAAGGGCTTATTAAGACTGTAGACTTTTTCTGGGCTAAATCGATTCATTATTAACACATATTTAGCCTTGAGGAATCATTTATTCTTTAGGGGCTTTCCCAAATCATAGGCAGAGCCTCATTTTCGCGCCGGTGTTGCGCACTTGTTTTTGAGAGGCATGACATGCAGTCGCATGTGAGAGGAGCTCTGATACTTAGAAAAGACTTTCTGAAGGCGTCATTTGGTATCGTATTCCCCTTTGGGCTTGGTTGGGTCTCAGCAAAGCAGATACCAGGGACTGTAAAGGGGTTAAAGTTAAAAAAGGCTCCGGTTCCGTTATTTTAAGGGTTAAAGCTTCCAAATTTGGGGTGCAATACTTTTAAGGCTTTAAGACACTGTGGTGAAAATTTGGTGAATTTTGAACAATTCCTTCATGTTTTTTCGCAATTGCAGTAATAAAGTGTGTTCAGTTTAAAATTTAAAGTGACAGTAACGGTTTTATTTTAAAACGTTTTTTGTACTTTGTTATCAAGTTTATGCCTGTTTAACATGTCTGAACTACCAGATAGACTGTGTTCTGAATGTGGGGAAGCCAGAATTCCCATTCATTTAAATAAATGTGGTTTATGTGACAATGACAATGATGCCCAAGATGATTCCTCAAGTGAGGGGAGTAAGCATGGTACTGCATCATTCCCTCCTTCGTCTACACGAGTCTTGCCCACTCAGGAGGCCCCTAGTACATCTAGCGCGCCAATACTCCTTACTATGCAACGATTAACGGCTGTAATGGATAATTCTGTCAAAAACATTTTAGCCAAAATGAACACTTATCAGCGTAAGCGCGACTGCTCTGTTTTAGATACTGAAGAGCATGACGACGCTGATAATAATGGTTCTGAAGGGCCCCTAACCCAGTCTGATGGGGCCAGGGAGGTTTTGTCTGAGGGAGAAATTACTGATTCAGGGAACATTTCTCAACAAGCTGAACCTGATGTGATTACGTTTAAATTTAAGTTGGAACATCTCCGCATTCTGCTTAAGGAGGTATTATCCACTCTGGATGATTGTGACAAGTTGGTCATCCCAGAGAAACTATGTAAAATGGACAAGTTCCTAGAGGTCCCGGGGCTCCCAGAAGCTTTTCCTATACCCAAGCGGGTGGCGGACATTGTTAATAAAGAATGGGAAAGGCCCGGTATTCCTTTCGTCCCTCCCCCCATATTTAAAAAATTGTTTCCTATGGTCGACCCCAGAAAGGACTTATGGCAGACAGTCCCCAAGTCGAGGGAGCGGTTTCCACTTTAAACAAACGCACCACTATACCCATAGAGGATAGTTGTGCTTTCAAAGATCCTATGGATAAAAAATTAGAAGGTTTACTTAAAAAGATGTTTGTTCAGCAGGGTTACCTTCTACAACCAATTTCATGCATTGTCCCTGTAGCTACAGCCGCATGTTTCTGGTTCGATGAGCTGATAAAGGCGGTCGATAGTGATTCTCCTCCTTATGAGGAGATTATGGACAGAATCAATGCTCTCAAATTGGCTAATTCTTTCACCCTAGACGCCACTTTGCAATTGGCTAGGTTAGCGGCTAAGAATTCTGGGTTTGCTATTGTGGCGCGCAGAGCGCTTTGGTTGAAATCTTGGTCAGCTGATGCGTCTTCCAAGAACAAGCTACTTAACATTCCTTTCAAGGGGAAAACGCTGTTTGGCCCTGACTTGAAAGAGATTATCTCTGATATCACTGGGGGTAAGGGCCACGCCCTTCCTCAGGATCGGCCTTTCAAGGCAAAAAATAAACCTAATTTTCGTCCCTTTCGTAGAAATGGACCAGCCCAAAGTGCTACGTCCTCTAAGCAAGAGGGTAATACTTCTCAAGCCAAGCCAGCTTGGAGACCAGTGCAAGGCTGGAACAAGGGAAAGCAGGCCAAGAAACCTGCCACTGCTACCAAGACAGCATGAAATGTTGGCCCCCGATCCGGGACCGGATCTGGTGGGGGGCAGACTCTCTCTCTTCGCTCAGGCTTGGGCAAGAGATGTTCTGGATCCTTGGGCGCTAGAAATAGTCTCCCAAGGTTATCTTCTGGAATTCAAGGGGCTTCCCCCAAGGGGGAGGTTCCACAGGTCTCAGTTGTCTTCAGACCACATAAAAAGACAGGCATTCTTACATTGTGTAGAAGACCTGTTAAAAATGGGAGTGATTCATCCTGTTCCATTAAGAGAACAAGGGATGGGGTTCTACTCCAATCTGTTCATAGTTCCCAAAAAAGAGGGAACGTTCAGACCAATCTTAGATCTCAAGATCTTAAACAAGTTTCTCAAGGTTCCATCGTTCAAGATGGAAACCATTCGAACTATTCTTCCTTCCATCCAGGAAGGTCAATTCATGACCACAGTGGATTTAAAGGATGCGTATCTACATATTCCTATCCACAAGGAACATCATCGGTTCCTAAGGTTCGCATTCCTGGACAAGCATTACCAGTTCGTGGCGCTTCCTTTCGGATTAGCCACTGCTCCAAGGATTTTCACAAAGGTACTAGGGTCCCTTCTAGCTGTGCTAAGACCAAGGGGCATTGCTGTAGTACCTTACTTGGACGACATTCTGATTCAAGCGTCGTCCCTTCCTCAAGCAAAGGCTCACACGGACATTGTCCTGGCCTTTCTCAGATCTCACGGATGGAAAGTGAACGTGGAAAAGAGTTCTCTATCTCCGTCAACAAGGGTTCCCTTCTTGGGAACAATAATAGACTCCTTAGAAATGAGGATTTTTCTGACAGAGGCCAGAAAAACAAAACTTCTAGACTCTTGTCGGATACTTCATTCCGTTCCTCTTCCTTCCATAGCGCAGTGCATGGAAGTGATCGGTTTGATGGTAGCGGCAATGGACATAGTTCCTTTTGCGCGCATTCATCTAAGACCATTACAACTGTGCATGCTCAGTCAGTGGAATGGGGACTATACAGACTTGTCTCCGAAGATACAAGTAAATCAGAGGACCAGAGACTCACTCCGTTGGTGGCTGTCCCTGGACAACCTGTCACAAGGGATGACATTCCGCAGACCGGAGTGGGTCATCGTCACGACCGACGCCAGTCTGATGGGCTGGGGCGCGGTCTGGGGATCCCTGAAAGCTCAGGGTCTTTGGTCTCGGGAAGAATCTCTTCTACCGATAAATATTCTGGAACTGAGAGCGATATTCAATGTTCTCAAGGCTTGGCCTCAGCTAGCGAGGGCCAAGTTCATACGGTTTCAATCAGACAACATGACAACTGTTGCGTACATCAACCATCAGGGGGGAACAAGGAGTTCCCTAGCGATGGAAGAAGTGACCAAAATCATTCTATGGGCGGAGTCTCACTCCTGCCACCTGTCTGCTATCCACATCCCAGGAGTGGAAAATTGGGAAGCGGATTTTCTGAGTCGTCAGACATTGCATCCGGGGGAGTGGGAACTCCATCCGGAAATCTTTGCCCAAGTCACTCAGCTGTGGGGCATTCCAGACATGGATCTGATGGCCTCTCGTCAGAACTTCAAAGTTCCTTGCTACGGGTCCAGATCCAGGGATCCCAAGGCGGCTCTAGTGGATGCACTAGTAGCACCTTGGACCTTCAAACTAGCTTATGTGTTCCCGCCGTTTCCTCTCATCCCCAGGCTGGTAGCCAGGATCAATCAGGAGAGGGCGTCGGTGATCTTGATAGCTCCTGCGTGGCCACGCAGGACTTGGTATGCAGATCTGGTGAATATGTCATCGGCTCCACCTTGGAAGCTACCTTTGAGATGAGACCTTCTTGTTCAGGGTCCGTTCGAACATCCGAATCTGGTTTCACTCCAGCTGACTGCTTGGAGATTGAACGCTTGATCTTATCGAAGCGAGGGTTCTCAGATTCTGTTATCGATACTCTTGTTCAGGCCAGAAAGCCTGTAACTAGAAAGATTTACCACAAAATTTGGAAAAAATATATCTGTTGGTGTGAATCTAAAGGATTCCCTTGGGACAAGGTTAAGATTCCTAAGATTCTATCCTTCCTTCAAGAAGGATTGGAAAAAGGATTATCTGCTAGTTCCCTGAAGGGACAGATTTCTGCCTTGTCTGTGTTACTTCACAAAAAGCTGGCAGCTGTGCCAGATGTTCAAGCCTTTGTTCAGGCTCTGGTTAGAATTAAGCCTGTTTACAAACCTTTGACTCCTCCTTGGAGTCTCAACTTAGTTCTTTCAGTTCTTCAGGGGGTTCCGTTTGAACCCTTACATTCCGTTGATATTAAGTTATTATCTTGGAAAGTTTTGTTTTTAGTTGCAATTTCTTCTGCTAGAAGAGTTTCAGAATTATCTGCTCTGCAGTGTTCTCCTCCTTATCTGGTGTTCCATGCAGATAAGGTGGTTTTACGTACTAAACCTGGTTTTCTTCCAAAAGTTGTTTCTAACAAAAACATTAACCAGGAGATTATCGTACCTTCTCTGTGACCAAATTGTTGCACAATTTGGATGTTGTTCGCGCTCTAAAATTCTATTTAGATGCTACAAAGGATTTTAGACAAACATCTTCCTTGTTTGTTGTTTATTCCGGTAAAAGGAGAGGTCAAAAAGCAACTTCTACCTCTCTCTCTTTTTGGATTAAAAGCATCATCAGATTGGCTTACGAGACTGCCGGACGGCAGCCTCCCGAAAGAATCACGGCTCATTCCACTAGGGCTGTGGCTTCCACATGGGCCTTCAAGAACGAGGCTTCTGTTGATCAGATATGTAGGGCAGCGACTTGGTCTTCACTGCACACTTTTACCAAATTTTACAAGTTCGATACTTTTGCTTCTTCTGAAGCTATTTTTGGGAGACCTGATTTGCTCCCTCCCTTCATCCGTGTCCTAAAGCTTTGGTATTGGTTCCCACAAGTAAGGATGACGCCGTGGACCGGACACACCTATGTTGGAGAAAACAGAATTTATGTTTACCTGATAAATTACTTTCTCCAACGGTGTGTCCGGTCCACGGCCCGCCCTGGTTTTTTTAATCAGGTCTGATAATTTATTTTCTTTAACTACAGTCACCACGGTACCATATGGTTTCTCCTATGCAAATATTCCTCCTTAACGTCGGTCGAATGACTGGGGTAGGCGGAGCCTAGGAGGGATCATGTGACCAGCTTTGCTGGGCTCTTTGCCATTTCCTGTTGGGGAAGAGAATATCCCACAAGTAAGGATGACGCCGTGGACCGGACACACCGTTGGAGAAAGTAATTTATCAGGTAAACATAAATTCTGTTTTTCAGTAGATGTGGCAGTTTCAACAGGTGAAAGGAGCTATTATAAATTACAAAATAAGGACAAACAAGCAATTTGTAAACTGTTTAATACAGTGGCAGTTAAAAGTGATCATTTGAAACATATTAAAGGGGATACATGTTTCCTAGAGAGCAATAAAACTATACAACCCTGCATTTTTATGGCAAAATGACAATTATATTTGTTTATAAATTACATTTTTTAATGTAAACACATAGAAATTTAATTTGTTTGTTGATTTTTAGTTATGCATGATGTAACAACTTTGCAATATATTTTAATTATTTATTGTGTCCCCTTTGCATGTAATTTAGTGAAGAAAATTAAGCAGATTCAAATTCTCAGAACATTAAATGACCCCTGTTGACTTATCAAGGCTAACCCTGTTACATATATGTCCCTAATTTGTCAGATAACCATTTTATCCTTTTTTACTGTATATTTTAACTTTGTGACAGTGACAGTTGTCTGTGGACCAAAACCCAGATTGGCTCCCCCAAAGAAGGCAAATTGTGGGTGGAGTTTGGCTATAGTAAAAAGGATGTTAATTTGCTTTAAAACCATTAAGGGGTCAATTTATCAAAAGTTTTTGCCAGCCTGTGAGCCCCTACGGCTGCAGGTTCTCACACAAGAACCTGCACACCGTATTTAATAAGCAGCCCTCATCTTGTTTGGCGAAATTCAATCTCCCCGGTTATTTCCAACCAGGAGATTGACAGCTCCTGCCCGCACATGTTTGGCTGTGCACGGGCAGGTGGCGGAATTGCACGCGAGCGCAAAATAGCGCTCGTGTGCAATGCTGAATTCCTCCAGGAGAATTCAGACTACCAGAGGCGAGCTGCGGCGGAGAGGGGCGCATATATGCGCCCCTGTCTGCCTTAGCTTGATAAATCGCCCCTATGACTTAACTGATATGTTATTCTATAGAAGCACAACAGAAATTTCTTGTAATTACAAGGTGTTTACTGTGCCTTTAAGTAAATTTAATTTAAAAGAAAATGTAATTTTGTCATTTTCCTAATTAACGATGTGTTTAAGCCCCGCAATGGTAAAACCA
Organism: Bombina bombina; assembly: GCF_027579735.1. Classification (NCBI taxonomy): domain Eukaryota; kingdom Metazoa; phylum Chordata; class Amphibia; order Anura; family Bombinatoridae; genus Bombina; species Bombina bombina. Next base: position 1,191,918,391 of record NC_069501.1, on the reverse strand, counting down.
CACTAAGGATCCACAAGCAATTTCTATTACATGCAAACAATGCACATGAGTTACACAAATAGCTAGGATCAGTGATGCAAGAATGTTTGATTTAGTATGTCCCTTTAAAGTTAAACTATTATAGTAAGCATTTTGCACACTTCGCTCATTTTCACTGGAACGGCATTACTAGACAGAGATAAGTATCTATAAGTATGATAAAAAATAAGGTTTATTTATCACAACAACATCAATTCAAAAAGTAAATTTTTTAAATTGTGATATAGGAGAGATTAACCCCTTCATTCCTGGGGCACGTGATCGTCAATGGGATCACATGATTTCAAGCCCGGGATTGGATCGCGGGGGGCTGCCTACGATGCTAGTCACGCTCCCAGTCCAATTTCCATTAAACAAAAGGATGGGGATGCAGGACGTCAAAAAAGGAAGCATGTTCAAGCCCAGCGCTCTTAGGACGGCTTGGAATGTCCTAACGGCATTAAGTGGTTAAACAATAAAGAGAACAATAGCCCATAACACTAATATCTCCCATCTTTACATCACATTAGTTCTTTCTATAAAAGGTAGAATTAAGTTAAAGGGGCACTAAACCCAAATTTTTTCTTTCATGATTCAGATAGAGCATGCAATTTTAAGCAACTTTTTAATTTACTCCTATTATCAGTTTTTCTTTGTTCTCTTGCTATCTTTATTTAAAAAAAGAATGTGATGCATAGGAGCCGGCCCATTTTTGGTTGAGAACCTGGGTTATGCTTGCTTATTGGTGGGTAAATGTAAGCCTCCAATAAGCAAGCACTATCCATGGTGCTGAACCTAAAATGGGCTGGCTGCTAAGATTTACATTCCTGCTTTTAAAATAAAGATAGCAAGAGAACAAAGAAACATTGATCATAGGAGTAAATTAGAAAGTTGCTTAAAATGTCATGCTCTATCTGAATCATGAAAGAGAAAAATGTGGGTTCAGTGTCCCTTTAAGAAATAAACCCCTATTAAAATGGTGTATCAAATTTTACATAATTTGTTGCTTTTCAAAGAGACCTAAAACTGTCAATATCCATTTTTTGGGAAGTGATCAGTTATTCATTCATAGAGCAAACTAATAGGAAGAACAGCTTATGAATTGCATCTGGGGGTTTATATTCTTTGTTTCAAAGACTGCATTGATTCTAAGCACTCGCTGCCAAGAATTTACAGTAAGCCTAACAGAAGATCATTGGCATTAGGTTCTGTAAGATTTCTGTATTTAATTACTGGTTTTAATGAGTCCTGAGTTGTATGTATGGCATGCCCTTCAACGCTACTTTCAAATATCTACTCTCAATTTACTTTGAAACATTATCTCTTTCTTACACATGCAGTTTTTTTGGGATTCTGCAAAATAATTGGATAATGTGTTGATAAATACAGTGCAATATTGTTACTTTCAAAAGCACATATTTTTATTGTAGAGGAATAAAAAGAAAATAAAAACCTTTGATTTAAGCCAAAAATATCACAAGAACCCATATAACACTAATATTTAAGAAAACATTTGCTAGACATTAAACTTTCAATAAAGTAAAGAATATACTGTGCACTTGTAACAAAAACTGATTTGCTGTTAAAGGGATTTTCACACCTTCAGGACACGGCTTCATTACGTAAACAAAGTAGTAAGGGATTCCAGATCGCTTTTATTATTTCTAGATGAACTGTGGTTTCTAGAAACCATATGTCGAATGCACCAGGTGGTCTGCTGCCTAGCAGTGCTGAGAAATCATAAATTATATTTATTTAAATGGTTAATTTAATGCAGCCTCTCGAATATATCAAAGTATGCTTTTATTTAATTTGTTTTCTGAAATACAACACCATTTATTGCTATACATGTGCAATATACTGATTTGTATAAATATATATACTGATTGTACCAATACCCACAGTCTTTGACCCTGCAACATGCTAGAAAGTGATTGATCAGTGTGGGAGCTTATTAATATCTGTGTTTAATAGCCAGATAAGACAAACATATTCAAGAGAAGTTTATTGGGATATATTCATATATTGTCTACATTTAAAATTACAATGACTAATAACTTTTCATCTCTGACTAGAAAACTTTAGTGCTGTTTTTACAACCTTTTAGACAGACAGACAGATATATAGATAGATAGATAGATAGATAGATAGATAGATAGATAGATAGATAGATGATAGCTAGCTAGCTAGACAGACAGACAGA
>NC_069501.1:1191808670-1191908670 GCF_027579735.1 Bombina bombina | reverse complement strand
AATTAATAATAAAACAAAAACCATTTTACAAAAATGCTTTATTTTTGCCATGTTTATTGACATCTAAGGTGACAATTATTGTGCTTAATATGGAGGCTGTATATCATATGATCTGGCAGCCATTTTGTTTTATTCGAATATTTCGAAAATCTATTTTCTCTGCAACTGCTTATGTTAGAACTGTGAAACTTGCTGTATTACCTTATATTGTGACCTAGAGTCACAGTTGTTCAATTTGAAGGAATTGGTCACAAGCTGTGGCAGCCATATTGGTTTACGCAAAAATTTCGAAAATGTGTTTTCTTTCCAACCGCTTATGTTAAAGCTGTGAAATTTGCTGTATAACCATATATTATCACCTAGAGTTATAGCTGATCGTGTTGAAAGTATTGGTCATATGGTGGGGCAGCCGTCTTGAAAAACGCTAAAATTTCGACAAAGTGTTTTCTTTCCAACTGCTAATGTTAGAATTGTAAAAACTTCTATAAAGCTTTATATTGTGACTTAGCTGCTTGTATGCCATTGCAATGTCGATGCGCATGGCCACCTCTATCGCTGCTTGCAGCTATATTTTTTCATATATTTTACTGGACAGCCTGTTGAAATACTGGATTGTCCCATTGACTACTGGACATGTGACAACACTTGTCACTTATATGACAGAGGAAGTTATATAAAAAACAAGGAAAGAAAGAAAAAAGGAATTGCATCTTTACTTTTACTCCTTTTCTATGGGCTATTTAATCATGTATTGCATGTTTGCAGTTATTTCCGGTGCCACTGTTGCCAGTTTTACTTTACAGCTGTGAAATATGATTTTATATTAAAATATCATACTGATTAGGATGTGCCGTCTGTTGCACAAATAGTCTGGATGAGCCATTCCTTTGTATATAGATTCCAAATGTGACATTGATTAAACACAACTGCTTAGCAATTGGAAGACCTACATGTAAAATGTGCTGCATGTTGGCAATGCTTCTGCTCCTCGGCAGGGTACCAGTTAATGGAAGCTGGAAGTAAGCACTTCTAACCCTACTGAGCTCAGAAATGGAAAGTGAGCCTTACATCAGTACCGCGCATCAATATGTTCACTACTTTATTCTGCCTTTGATTGTATCTCATTGACTGTACTAGAGGATTAATGTGAATAACATTTCTCTCTGAAATGTTCTGATAAAATTATCAGAACCAACTGCCTCATAAATTAAAGCAGCTTGTTACAAATAATTGTTGGTCTTGTGAAGGAGAAGCAGTCCTCATTAGAAATAAGATATGCAGCCTACTATATTTCAAACAGTCAGAGGAACAATAGTTCCTAACGAGGTGCGCTTGTATATGGCTATGATAAAACTTCTTGTAATTCCAGGGAACTCGGGCAGCCCTCCCAAAAGGTGAAGTAGTATAGAATCCTGCAGATAACAGAGAGACAAGAGAGGCGCCACCATAAAACAGTAACGTATGGATATATTCTAGATCACAGGAATAAAACCTTTCCCCCAAAGAAGAATCTACTCACAAACGGAGCGGCACAAGAGGAAGTGCCAAATACAGCTAGTCGGGACTGTTGTGAGTCTCCCGACAGACACGCTGGAGCGTCACTCAGTCACTGCTTTCATCACAGGGGCTCGTCCAGTAAGATGCCGAAATCAGGCACAGAGGTATCTTACTGGAAATGCTGGTCGGGTAAACAAACAGTGTGTCTCTTTACAGGCAACTGTGAAAGATAAATAGGAGCGCCTATGGCTTAGGTACAGTCAGGGATCGCACTCTGGGTGGGTTATGTACTGAAATTGATTATTTATTATAATATCCAAACATTAAACATAAAACAAAGATATGGAATTAAAACCTCATAAAAACATGTAGCCTAGTACAAAGGGTACTACTTAGTTACATCAGTTCCTTATTAAGAATCACTCACATACAAAAATATGCAAAAATATAAGGCAGGGTTTGTATCCTCTATTGCAACAAGGTTATTATACCAAACTGTAGACCTTTACAACAACCAGACACGACGACTGGTCGATGCTAATAAGCACTGTATGTGTCAAAACGAGTTCACACCATATATGTGTATGTGCGTGAACAAGAGACAGTGACAGTCTATAATTCAGAATATTAAGATACAATAGTCTAATATGTCAGAGTATTAAAAACGGTGATCTAATATGTAAAAGTAGTGATATAAAACGTGTAAAAATGGTGTTATTTAAAAAATAAATCACATTGAAAAAGGATCAGAGACTCTGAAAAAAGTTTTAAAAATAAAGTGAGACAAAACCGGTTTGTCAAAAATGTGAATAAGGTAGCAAGGTGATATGTAAAAATACAATGACCAAAATGTGCAATAAGGTGATCAATGTTGTACAAAAAGGTGTTCCTGTGCTTGACTCCTGATAAACAATAGTGTCTGACTCAAATAGATTGCTAACAATAGACAATATCCAATGTTGACCTGTCAATATAGCTTATGCAATATTAATACATAAAAACATAAAAAACATATCTAAAAAAAAAAAACAAATGACAATTCCTAAAAGTCCTAAAATATTGTCCAGTTATTAGTCCAATATTGTTGGTCCACACTGGTAGGGGACTGGAGGGAGAAAAAAAACCCAATTAACTTTGAATTGTATCCTGATCCAGAGTCCTAATACTTGCTGGATGAATCTGAAATCAAAAACAGAAAAAATACCTCACATAAAGGGCCTTTAGGGTAAAGTCCAAATGGTATCAAACTCACCCCCAAAGCCAAGATTCCTGGTACTGGTGTAGGCTACACCAGTACCAGGAATCTTGGCTTTGGGGGTGAGTTTGATACCATTTGGACTTTACCCTAAAGGCCCTTTATGTGAGGTATTTTTTCTGTTTTTGATTTCAGATTCATCCAGCAAGTATTAGGACTCTGGATCAGGATACAATTCAAAGTTAATTGGGTTTTTTTTCTCCCTCCAGTCCCCTACCAGTGTGGACCAACAATATTGGACTAATAACTGGACAATATTTTAGGACTTTTAGGAATTGTCATTTGTTTTTTTTTTTTAGATATGTTTTTTATGTTTTTATGTATTAATATTGCATAAGCTATATTGACAGGTCAACATTGGATATTGTCTATTGTTAGCAATCTATTTGAGTCAGACACTATTGTTTATCAGGAGTCAAGCACAGGAACACCTTTTTGTACAACATTGATCACCTTATTGCACATTTTGGTCATTGTATTTTTACATATCACCTTGCTACCTTATTCACATTTTTGACAAACCGGTTTTGTCTCACTTTATTTTTAAAACTTTTTTCAGAGTCTCTGATCCTTTTTCAATGTGATTTATTTTTTAAATAACACCATTTTTACACGTTTTATATCACTACTTTTACATATTAGATCACCGTTTTTAATACTCTGACATATTAGACTATTGTATCTTAATATTCTGAATTATAGACTGTCACTGTCTCTTGTTCACGCACATACACATATATGGTGTGAACTCGTTTTGACACATACAGTGCTTATTAGCATCGACCAGTCGTCGTGTCTGGTTGTTGTAAAGGTCTACAGTTTGGTATAATAACCTTGTTGCAATAGAGGATACAAACCCTGCCTTATATTTTTGCATATTTTTGTATGTGAGTGATTCTTAATAAGGAACTGATGTAACTAAGTAGTACCCTTTGTACTAGGCTACATGTTTTTATGAGGTTTTAATTCCATATCTTTGTTTTATGTTTAATGTTTGGATATTATAATAAATAATCAATTTCAGTACATAACCCACCCAGAGTGCGATCCCTGACTGTACCTAAGCCATAGGCGCTCCTATTTATCTTTCACAGTTATCTTCACCAGACCTAATAGGGGGTCTTCCTAATAGTGTAGCCGGTACATAGTCATAGGCGCTGTTTGCCCTCCAACTGTTTTTCTAGTCTCTTTACAGGCAGGCAGTCATGCTAGCAAGTCGACAGCCTCTCTTTCATACTGGAAAACAGCCTGCTCCCCCCAGATTACCGGTGGGGGAAATCCATTCCCAAAGTTCAGTTTAGATCTCCTTGTTCTGAGAAATTTTTCTCTTCTCCCAAAACGGTTTCTTTACAAAAATATTGGACTCTTAAATGTCCATTTTTTTTTTATTTTTTTTTACACCTTTGAGTGTTGGCCAGATCTAAAAGGCATCCTATGCCTCAACACATTACAAATATGGAGCAGAAAGAAGTGAGGCGAAGTCAAGAGGGCCAAATCACTGTTTACATTTGTTAATGTCGGCCAAACAGGTGCAATTATTTATTTATATGTTACTGGCAGCCAATAGGTACAATGACTGCTCAGTTGTAAAAAATATGCATGGTGGGATCAAGAGTGGTAGATAAAGTTTAGATTTTTGGGGGACCACTGTGTGACCCTAACTACCATTGTACCCAGTTACCAACAGATTGTACAGTATTTTTGTGGACAACATCTAGCTATCCTAATGCCGAGTAAACGCTAGAACTGAAACAGTAATACGTTATACTGCAAGCATTCTTGTTAAGATATGCATATTGCAAAAATGCATCTAAATTCAACTGAAATGCACACGTTTCTTTAAAGGAACACTTCGGTACATAACAAAAAGAAAAATGTGTTTATTATGTCTTACCATATCATATTAAAGGGACAGTAAAAGTCATAATCAAACTTTCATGATTTGTAGATAAAACATGCAAATTTAAACAACTTTCATATTTACTTCTAGTATCTGATTTGTTTCATTCTTTTGTATCCTATGTTGGAAAGCATACATAGGTAGGTTTAAAAGCAGCAATACACTCCTGGGAGCTAGCTGCTGATTGGTTGCTGCACAAATATGCCTTTTTTGCCATTGGCTCAATCGATCTGTTTAGCTAGCTCCCAGTAGTGCATTGATGTTCCTTTTAACAAATGATAGCAAGAGAATGAAGCAAGTCTGATAATAAAAGTATTTTAGAAGTATCATGAAACACAAATTTTAAGTTTCTCCATTGTGATTTTAAAATAAAATTTTCACATCTCCATTTCAAGATTCTCTAAGATCAGAAGCTAAATTTTCTCCTGCACAAAATTGCTCCCTCTCCAATATTCTTTGCTGATTCATTACTGGAAGGTTGGGGGGTGGGGGGGGGGGTTGTAAGCAGTGAGTTGTTGTAATAGGCGCACAATGGGATTAAAATTATGTCTTAAAACCCTAATGGGAGCAGTAGACTTGCCATGAAGACACTTAATATAATGTGATAAATAACTAGCTGTAAATACTTTTAACTGTATTTCTATAGCTACAACATATACTTTCAATTAATTCCATTATCAGACTTATCTATGAGAATAAAAAGATTAATGTGAATATTGTGAGTTAAAGGACCACTCATTGCTGTAGAATGTCATAATTAACTAATTCATCATTAAAAGACAATACAACACCTATTCTGAATTTCAAATAAGCAGTAGATTTTTTTTGACAGATGTATTTTTTCTCCCATATTCCAGCCCCTTATCATGTGACAGACATCGACCAATCACAGACTAGTATATGTATAAACTGTGAGCTTGTGCACATGCTCAGTATGATCTTGTTCCCCAGAAAGTGTGAATATAAAAAGACTGTGCAAAATTTGATAATGGAAGTAAATTGGAAAGTGTCTTAAAAAAAGGCCTCAAGGCTCGCAGAGTTAAAGGGACACTCAGGTTAAATTACATTTTCATGATTCAGATACAGCATGTAATTTTAAACAACTTTCCAATTTACTTCCATTAAAAAAAATGTGCACAGTCTTTTATATTTACAATTTTTGAGTCACCAGATGCTACTGAGCATGTGCAAGAACTCAGACTATACGTATATGCATTTGTGATTGGCTGATTGCTATCACATGGTACAAGGGGAGTGGAAATATACATAACTTTGTTATAAAAAAAATCTACTACTCATTTGAAGTTCAGACTAAGTGCTATTGCATTGTCTTGTTATCTTGCATTTGTTGATTATGCAAATCCAATGTGTTGACTGGTCCTTTAAATTAGGACAATCAGATATGATTGACAAGCCGCACAAGACCATGGGGCATGGCTACACAAGCAATTGCTTGTCCGTTTGGGCTTTAATAAAAGGGGCCCATTCTGTTTTGTTTTGCATTCACATTTGCCTCTGAGACCTCACATATGTTTAGTGAATGTGTTGTAATGTAATTTGTTGTCATTTTCTTTTTGTAAATTAATTAATTAATTAATTGTTATTCGTGGAGTTGGCCCAGCGTTGATAGGATTCTATTGTGTGTTTCATTTACAAATATATAAATATTTTCTCCCACAAAGTGTGGGTGTTTTTTTTCTTCAGTAATAGTTAAAAAAAGAGAAAAAAAAAAAGATACTTATTGAAGTTGCATGGAATAAAGTGAGAAAATAATCAATTTTAGGCTTTTACAAGCAGGAAATGACACTTTCAGTTCAGTAATAGTGAGTGTGTTTTATAGAAAAATCATTTACTGAATATGTTCTCACAGAATGTTTTATACAATCAATATCAATGGATGCTATAATAAAATACACAACTGCAGTTGGGACATTATTTAAAGATTTGGTATTGAACTTCTACTTAATGTTGGAAGATGAATTCAAGATAAAGACTTTTCAAAGCAAGCTACTCTTCTGTAGAAATACTTCTTAGTAAAAAAAAACAAAAAAAAAAAACAAGCTTGTTACCTGTAAACTAAATGTTTTTAGCGGAGCTTCAATTTTATTTTGTTTTTAATAAATATATTAGTTTCTGATTTGTTGTATGATTTGTAATAACTTATTTTTGAAAGTCAACAGATTTACTGAATAGTTTGCTAAATAGTGCACACTTGTCCTTTAAAAAGTGTTCAAACCGGCAGATAAATGTGTAATGTAGATCTGTGAAAGCTTGTCTGCGAGTCTAAATAATATATATATACAGTATATCTGACAATTTGGACACTTTCTTAGGGATAGACTAGGCATGTGCAATTTGTTATTTCTTAGCTAAAAAAAACTAAAATGGCTGCGTTCAGCTCTTTAAAGGAACATAAAACTTTTTTTTTTTCTTTTATGATTCAGATAGAAGAGCATGTGATTTTAAACAATTCCCCAGTTTATTTCTATTTTCTAATTTGTTTTGTTTAATTGGTCTCATTTGTTGAAAAGGACACCTAGGTAGGCTCAAGAGCTGCTGATTGGTCGCTGCACATATATGCCTTATGTTATTGGCTCACCCAATGTGTATAGCTAGCTCCCAGTAGTGCCTTGCTGCTTCATCAAAAAAGGATACCAAGACAATGAAGCAAAGTGGAAAGTTGCTTAAAATTGCATACTCTATCTGAATCATGAATGAAAAAAACGGGTTTCATAGCCCTTTAAATGACCAGATTTATGATGAAAGCAGCGCAACTTACAAATATCCGTGCAAATCCAGATAAATAGGTGTTGTACTGTTTTTTCTAATAAATCTGGCGCTGGGAAAAGTCGAATGCTGCAGACAGCACCCATTTTCAGGATTTATTTAGCTAAAGAATAACAAATTGCACACGTCTAATGTTTTTAATTATTTTAGGTGGGTGTAACACATAGTTCTGTTCAAGCATTTGTGTGATAATTAAATGCTCTATCAATTTTTTGTCCTTTACATCTTTTTTCTTTTTACTATTATTAATAATAATAACAACATAATAATAGTAATATGCCTTTAATTGTTTGTCTTTATTGACTTAAAGGGACAGTCTACACTAAAATTGTTATTGTTTAAAAAGATAGATAATGCCTTTACTACCCATTCCCCAGCTTTGCACAACCAACATTGTTAGATTAATATGCTTTATAACATTTAAACCTCTAAATTTCTGCCTGTTTCTATTGACAGCCTCTTAATCACATGCTTTGTTATTTGCTTTTCACAACAGGAGACTGCTAGTTCATGTGGGCCATAAAGATAACAATGTATTTACACCCGAATAATTATTTAAGAGTTAGCATAACACAGTGTATTAAATGCAAGTCAATAGAAAATAAATAAAAAATAATGTGATCAGGGGGCTGTCAGAAGATGCTTAGATACAAGGTAATCACAGAGGTAAAAAGTATATAAATATAACTGTGTTGGTTATGCAAAACTGAGGAATGGGTAATAAAGGGATTATTTATCTTTTAAGACTGTTCCTTTACAATCGTATTCTGCATTACAAATAAAGATAGATTGAGCATGAATTCAGTATAGTGAATCATAGTAATCACGCCTCTCAAAATTTCCTCTTTAAAACCGAAGACCAGGCCCTCAGGGGAAGGGGATCAGCAGGAGGAACCAAGCTATGCCAGGTCATGGTTTTGATACTCCCTAGAAAGCTTTAAGTATTCCAGGTACAATTTTGGGTGACCCTAGAAGAATCTGAGATATAAAGATTAAGCCGGCGCTCTCTTATTGGAAAAGTTAGTTGGAAACTCTAAAATACCCTGCCTGAAAGAAAGACGGCCAACCCAACTGCTGCAAAACCCGTCCCTATAATGTGTCTCAGCCTAGGTTTCACAAAGTTAAAACAAAAACTGACCCTAAACGTCTTTCTTTATTATAAATTTGTAATCACTGTCTCCTTTATTTAAAAAAAAAATTAATAATAATAAAAAAAATATATCACATTGTGTACAAATACCTGCTTCTTTATCTTATATCTGTCCATAAACCAATCACCAATACTTGGAGAAAACAATGGAAAATTTAATACACTCCAGCAGGTAAAGGGGATCATTGGGAACAAATTAAAGGGGAGACATTTTTTGAGAAAACTGTCCCTTTAACTAGAGCATAGGTGAAACAAACGGCTCACTTATCAGCTGATTATTTCACCTGTGCTAGTTGAATATCTGACCAGAGTAAGGGTCCTGAGGACTGGGTGTTGGAAACAATGTCTTAAAGGGAGACTAAATAAAAATCAAACATTCATGATTTACTTTTCAACAAAGGATATCATGAGAAACAATAACAATTGAGAATAGAATTGGATTTTATTTTAATTGCACACACTATCTGAATCATAAAAGTTTAATTGTTACTACACTATGCCTTTAAAGTAACATTTTCAGGCCATTGCACTTTTGACGTTGTTTTCCCTGTTTAATAGTTCTACGTATTTACCTTGGTGACAACTGATTTCTTCAAGAAACATTTCTTTCCCCATTTAAGCAAAGAAAACAGATTATGTTATTCTTAGGTGATAATGTCTGAACACTTTGTTATGCTTAAAAAATAATCATTATACATCAAACAATCCAATAGCCTGAAGATGTGACAGATTATGCTAATGCAGAAGTGCTACAGCATTCTTGCCTTCTGCTCATAGTCTGAAAGCACAGTACTGCTGGCAGCATGCACAGGAGTTGGATGAAGCTATATCTGTATTGTACTTATATAAGGACGAGAAGGTAGACTATGGACTTAACCCTTCAATGCACAATACTTTGTAACATTATTCATTCTGCTATCTTACAAATATTAGTAATTGCACTAATTCTTAGATAATGTGTGTAAGCAATAACTAATGAGACCATATTGCACCCTATAATGAGTATGAAAAAGCAGCATTTGAAAACAGTAGTTCATTTTTTTTTCTGCATTATTATTGAACCCTTGACAACTCTTTTTTTCTACTAGTAGAGAGTATCTGTAGTATTAGTTGTGCGCAAACCAAAATTCTGATGTACACTATCAAACCTGTCCTCCTACCTGCATATCCTAGCTACCATTAAAGAAATCTAGAGTAGTGATGGTTGTTCCTTGCTCTCTAAAAGCTATTTAAAGGGACACTCAGGTTAAATTAAATTATCATGATTCAGATACAGTATGTAATTTTAAACAACTTTCCAATTTACTTCCATTAAAAAAAATATGCACAGTCTTTTATATTTACAATTTTTGACTCACCAGATCCTACTGAGCATGTGCAAGAATTCACAGACTATACGTATATGCATTTGTGATTGGCTGGTTGCTATCACATGGTACAAGGGGAGTGGAAATATACATAACTTTGAAATTTGTTATAAAAAAATCTACTACTCATTTGAAGTTCAGACTAAGTGCTATTGCATTGTCTTGTTATCTTGCATTTATTGAGTATGCAAATCTAATGTGTTGACTGGTCCTTTAAGAACCCAGTCATCAGTTTGCCCAAACCCAATAAAAGGTCATGGTCATTACAAGATCTAAATCGCCACCCAATGGACAACATAGGCACATTCTCATAGCCCCTGTTGACAGAGGTGTAACTAGAAACCACAGGGCCCAGGTGCAAGAATCTAAGAAGCCCCCCCACACCCCCCAAAAAATGTGAATTTGATAAATATCTTTTATTTTTCCAACATAATAATGTCAAAATTAAACTAACTTTCATGTTTTAGGACATTTACAGCTATTACCTAATTTGATTTGTTCTCTTGGTATCCTTTATTGAAAAGGCTCAGAAACAACAGCAGGGCACTGCTGGAACCTAAGTGCTGATTGGTGGCTGTGCATATATGCCTATTGTCATTGGCTCACCCAATGTGTTCATCGAGCTCACAGTAGCGCATTGCTACTCCTTAAACAAAGGATACAAAGAGAAAGAAGCAAATTAGATTATATAAGTATAGTTGTTTAAAATTGTATGCACTATCTGAATTGAAAAAAATGAAAAAATGGGTTTCATGTCCCTTTACTTTATAGCCTTTATATGTTATATTTATATGTGTAAGTTATGTACAGATACTTGCAACAGAAAAATAATAATTCCTAAAACAACAATATATTTGAGTTAAGTGGCTCCCTGTAAGCATCAGTTGGGCTATTATGATCCTAGTATATATTTGTGCATTTTAGTAATATGTGTCTATGAATCCCAGTGTACAATGTGTGCCGTCTCATATAAACCTTTGAGCCACCAAATAAGGTTAGTAACTGTCGTTCATGAGCAGATGAAGGGACACATTCTAATGCTTCTTTATTGTTAGATTATATTTCCAAGTTCATCTTTAAAGCCTAACACAAAGTATGTGTTAACCACTGAAAATAAGCTATAAACAAATGTACTCAACCTTTACTTGCTTTAGGGGGTATGTTTAATGCCGCCCCCAGCAGCTGAGCGGTTAATATTGCGTGTGACACTAGGACAGCATATAACAGACCCCTTCTCTGTCAGCCTGCCTCTTTAGTATAAGGCCTGGTAATAACTGACCCCCAGCATCAGGACACACACACACACCGGCCCGGTACTCACGGCAGGAGAAAACGTCTGGTATCTGTGCACCCTCCTCGCTGACAGGGGACGAATCAAAGACATAGTGCTGGGGTTGCTTCAGCTACACATCGTCCTCTTCTCCTCAGTATACCGCGCACAGCATACCCACCACTCCATTACACAGTTCGGAACCAATGGCCAAGCTCGCAACCTGAGACACAGCACACGTGCACTAATCCTTAACTATAAAACAAGCACTGGTCCCGGCCCCCCTTAGGGTGGGACCTCTGAGGCCTGGTCGCAGTTGCGAACTCTGAATCCCCGGTAGTTCTGTCCCTGCCTGTTGACCATGTGTCAGGACGTGGTTGGAAGCTTTGCATTTGTTTATAAAATAGAGCAGTATATTTGTCATGGAGATATCCTGTGCTCATGGGATTACAGACATTATTGGACCATCCACATCACCTCTTAAGCCATCAGTGCTTTTGTTCTTGAAGTATATTGTAGCATAGTTTTATCAGGTGCCACTTTCACTTTCCTGGCCAAAAATGCTGATTACTATAGCACATAAAGGTGCAGGGTACTTGATTTTTTTTTAAAGTTTTTTTTTGCAATACATGTAACAATGTTCATTGGAATTTGTGATTTCATCATGTTCGTAAAATTCAAGAAACTCATAAAATAGCGACATTGAACAACTGTTTTTTATCAGCTTAAATGAGTTAAATCAGACACCAGGCTACCGAGTTGTGTAATCATTTGTATTTTTTCAGTTTGGGCTTTTCTTTAATAACTTTTCTTTATTAAGCCCTGAGGCTTTGAATGGTACTGGGGTAAATACTAGTGCACCTTTAATCTATATTTCAGTTCTTCCGTCAAAAGCATGGTTACAGGAGGAGAAATTGGTTGCAGACAAAGCTTTGCAAGCCTCATTGAACAGTCTCATGAATACTTTAAATATTATTTTGCACAATTTGTCTTCACAATAGAAAGCATATAGTCATTTCATTCTGTTGATTAAATCAGGAACAAAAAAATGGTTCTTTTTTATGTGTGTTTTGTAAGTTGGGCTGGTGATTTTATGTATAGTACACGTTTTATAGCAGTTAAGGAATTTGCTGGTATTTTTTTCCCCTGACAGCTGTAGTTTTATAGTTGGAGTGAATGAACAAATACTTTTTTTTTGTTCTTAAAGGCCCATCAGTTGGGAAATCAAAGACGTTGTGAAGCGTAGCAACGACTCTTGCTTTGACATGTTTAGTTTACGTACGCTACTAACGTACGAAGGCTGAAGGCAAGGCTAATTACACATCTGTCACATAACTTACATGAACTGACTTTTTCATTTTAACTTTAGTGTTGAATTGTTCTAAATGTCTTCATTGTTTTATGCTTATAACGTATTCCCAAATGACATAGTAACTTTTTAACTTTAGTTTAAAAAAAAAAAAAAAAAAGTCGATATTCTGGTTCATCCGTTATAGAACTTCTGTGAACCAAGCATTTACAATGAAAAAAACTATTTACAGTTTGGTATTTGTTGTTATTAGTGATTTTTATTATTATTATTTTGGAGCCATTTTAATTGTTTTGTTTATCTTAACTGTTGTATGTTTTTAACAATATTTTATTCATATGTATTTATATAATACATAGAGAATACCTTTTAAAGTTCAACACAATAATGGCTATTTTAAATAATAATCTTGTGGCTTTCTTAGATCTGTATCTTATAAAAAGATCATTGGAATTGTTTGATATGAAAAAATACATTTGTTGGCTAAATAGCTGATGCAGCACATTGGACAGCTTTTGAAAGCTTAGAAGTATAGACACTAATATGGCCTGTACAGTAGCTGCAGTAAAGAAGCGTTAAAACGAGGCACATACCTCTTGTCTAACAAGGTCGCTGACTGCTAAAAATATACCATGCACTCCACAAATAGCAAAAATCAGTAACCGTGTGTATGCATAGTCCCTATGTCTCATAGATAGAGAGAGAGAGACAGAGAGAGAAAATATAAAAATAAATATAGATATATATCGTTATATAGATCAGTGATTTTCAACCAGTGTGCTGAGAGATCTTCAGGTGTGCCACGGCAGACTGACAACAGTGTGACATATTTTTTTTAAATTGTTGCTTGTTTTTGTTTTTTACTCTGGGCCGTTTTATTTATCTTGAGTGAGATGATCAGTCATTGTGGCGAACATTGCATAGGAATGCTGCCTTCCCCCCTACCACAGCACACGGCTACCCATACAATACATTCTCAGGTCTCTGTAACCTTGTGTCTGTCAATGGCTCCTCCTGCAGGCACCGCACCGAGACCCTCTATCTGCATTAAATGACTGCACAGGCTTTCATTTAATGCGGGCAGAGAGTCTCTGTGCGGTGCCTGCAGGAGGAGCCATTGACAGACATAAGGTTACAGAGACCTGAGAATGTATTGCCTTTGCACGAAGATTCAAATACAAAAGCCACCGATAATTCAGCGCCTTCCTTTACTTCTACAAGCGTTCCCATAACAACCGCAGCCTTTTCCGATCCGAAGTTAAAAACAAAGTTATCCTCCGCCTGCTCTCGCTGAGCTGCACTAGCAACTCTCGCAAGACCCCTGACTGTGCTAGATGCTGAGCATTGGGAGGAGGGTGGTGTGTTGCTACCATGGTGACAACTTATAGTTACGGTCTGGTCTAAAACGAGTAGTATATGGATGACAGTGCTGCAGCAGGGCCAGAGCCTGCTTTGATGCAGGTATGTGGCAAACTAAGTGACTGCATTGCTATTGTGTGATCTGAGTGGATGTTGCATGATATTAAAGATGTGTCTGCAAGAATGTTGGTGACAAAGGGTCGCCAGCGGTCAAAACCAGAGATCCCATCTAAAATCTGTTGTTGACATGTGACTTGCCGAGAAACTTCAGTAAAAGGAGAGCTGATGCTTGACAAAGAGCCATAGCACATGAACAGATTGCAGGCTTCCCTTAGACTGGGCAGAGTGGGTGAAAATCAAGGGTGGGGGCAACCACTGGCTGGAGCAGGGTAGTTGCACCCCATAAACTAAACACCAGTGGACATGCAAGCCCCTTTAACCCACATACAAACTTTGTCTGTGGCTTAAAGGGGCCTGCATAGCCACTGGTGTGTAGCTTATGGGGTGCAACTACCCTGCTCCATCCAATGGTTGCCCCCACCCTTGATTTTCACCCACTTGTCTGGGGCTTAAAGGGGCCTGCATAGCCACTGGTATTTAGCTTATGGGTTGCATTTACCCTGCTCCATCCAGTGGTTGCCCCCACCCTTTATTTTCACCCACTTGTCTGTGGCTTAAAGGGGCCTGCATGGCCAATGGTGTTTAGCTTATGGGGTGCAACTACCCTTCTCTATCCAGTGGTTGCCCCCACCCTTAATTTTCACCCACTTTGCCCAGTCTAAGGGAATCCTACAATCTGCTCATGTGCTTTGGCTCTTTGCTGACTTGGTTTTGGGAGCTTGGAGTTGGCTTTGTGCTGAGGATCAGTCCCTACCCCGGGCACAACTGCCCCCTTCAGGATGAGGTGCTCAGGATCCTGGGGTATCTGGCATGTCTTGGGTGTAGTCCTGTCCCTGCAAGGTAAATGCTGGGTTTTTTTCTCCAACATTGGTGTGTCCGGTCCACGGCGTCATCCTTACTTGTGGGATATTCTCCTCCCCAACAGGAAATGGCAAAGAGTCCCAGCAAAGCTGGTCACATGATCCCTCCTAGGCTCCGCCCACCCCAGTCATTCTCTTTGCCGTTGCACAGGCAACATCTCCACGGAGATGGTTACGAGTTTTTTGTAGTTTTATTCTTCTATCAAGTGTTTGTTATTTTAAAATAGTGCTGGTATGTACTATTTACTCTGAAACAGAAAAGGATGAAGATTTCTGTTTGTAAGAGGACGATGATTTTTAGCAGACAGTAACTAAAATCGATTGCTGTTTCCACACAGGACTGTTGAGATGAAGTAACTTCAGTTGGGGGAAACAGTTAGCAGTCTTTTCTGCTTAAGGTATGACTAGCCATATTTCTAACAAGACCATGTAATGCTGGAAGGCTGTCATTTCCCCTCATGGGGACCGGTAAGCCATTTTCTTAGTTAAACATAAAAGAATAAAGGGCTTCAAAAAGGGCTTAAAAACTGGTAGACATTTTTCTGGGCTAAAACAATTGCTTTACTAGGCATATTATGCAGATTCTAACTAATTATTGGTATTATAATCTTGGGGAACGTTTAGAAAAACGGCAGGCACTGTGTTGGACACCTTTTTCAGATGGGGGCCTTTCTAGTTATAGACAGAGCCTCATTCTGGGACTGTATAGGGGTTAAATGTAAAAACGGCTCCGGTTCCGTTCATTTAAGGGTTAAAGCTCTGAAATTTGGTGTGCAATACTTTTAATGCTTTAAGACACTGGTGAAATTTTGGTGAATTTTGAACAATTCCTTCATACTTTTTCACATATTCAGTAATAAAGTGTTTTCAGTTTGAAATTTAAAGTGACAGTAACGGTTTTATTTTAAAACGTTTTTTGTGCTTTGTTGACAAGTTTAAGCCTGTTTAACATGTCTGTACCATCAGATAAGCTATGTTCTATATGTATGAAAGCCAATGTGTCTCCCCATTTAAATTTATGTGAAAATTGTGCCATAGTGTCCAAACAAAGTAAGGACAGTAATGCAACAGATAATGATATTGCCCAAGATGATTCCTCAAATGAGGGGAGTAAACATGATACTACATCATCCCCTACTGTGTCTACACCAGTTATGCCCACACAGGAGGCCCCTAGTACATCTAGTGCGCCAATACTTATTACCATGCAACAATTAACGGCTGTAATGGATAACTCCATAGCAAATCTTTTATCCAAAATGCCTACTTATCAGAGAAAGCGCGATTGCTCTGTTTTAAACACTGAAGAGCAAGAGGACGCTGATGATAACTGTTCTGACATACCCTCACACCAATCTCAAGGGGCCATGAGGGAGGTTTTGTCTGATGGAGAAATTTCAGATTCAGGAAAAATTTCTCATCAAGCTGAACCTGATGTTGTGACATTTAAATTTAAATTAGAACATCTCCGCGCACTGCTTAAGGAGGTGTTATCTACTCTGGATGATTGTGACAATTTGGTCATTCCAGAGAAATTATGTAAGATGGACAAGTTCCTAGAGGTTCCGGTGCCCCCCGACGCTTTTCCTATACCCAAGCGGGTGGCGGACATAGTAAATAAAGAGTGGGAAAGGCCCGGCATACCTTTTGTTCCCCCCCCTATATTTAAGAAATTATTTCCTATAGTCGACCCCAGAAAGGACTTAGACAGTCCCCAAGGTCGAGGGGGCGGTTTCTACTCTAAACAAATGCACTACTATTCCTATCGAAGATAGTTGTGCTTTCAAAGATCCTATGGATAAGAAATTAGAGGGTTTGCTTAAAAAGATTTTTGTACAGCAAGGTTACCTTCTACAACCAATTTCATGCATTGTTCCTGTCACTACGGCAGCGTGTTTCTGGTTCGAGGAACTAGAAAAATCGCTCAGTAAAGAATCTTCGTATGAGGAGGTTATGGACAGAGTTCAAGCACTTAAATTGGCTAACTCTTTTGTTTTAGATGCCGCTTTGCAATTAGCTAGATTAGCGGCGAAAAATTCAGGGTTTGCTGTCGTGGCGCGCAGAGTGCTTTGGCTAAAGTCTTGGTCAGCGGATGTGTCTTCCAAGACAAAATTGCTTAACATTCCTTTCAAAGGTAAAACATTATTTGGACCTGATTTGAAAGAGATTATTTCAGACATCACTGGGGGAAAGGGCCACGCCCTCCCACAGGATAGGTCTTTTAAGGCTAATAATAAGCCTAATTTTCGTCCCTTTCACAGAAACGGACCAGTCTCTAATTCTGTATCCTCTAAGCAAGAGGGTAATACTTCACAACCCAAACCAGCCTGGAAACCAATGCAAGGCTGGAACAAGGGTAAGCAGGCCAAGAAGCCTACCACTGCTACCAAAACAGCATGAAGGGATAGCCCCCGATCCGGGACCGGATCTAGTGGGGGGCAGACTTTCTCTCTTTACTCAGGCTTGGGCAAGAGATGTTCAGGATCCTTGGGCGCTAGAAATAGTTTCTCAAGGTTATCTCCTGGAATTCAAGGAACTACCCCCAAGGGGAAGGTTCCACAGGTCTCAATTATCTTCAAACCAAATAAAGAGACAGGCATTCTTACATTGTGTAGAAGACCTGTTAAAGATGGGAGTGATACATCCAGTTCCAATAAGAGAACAAGGAATGGGATTTTATTCCAATCTGTTCATAGTTCCCAAAAAAGAGGGAACATTCAGACCAATTTTGGATCTAAAGATCCTAAACAAATTTCTCAGGGTACCATCGTTCAAAATGGAAACTATTCGAACGATCCTACCTACTATCCAGGAAAATCAATTTATGACTACCGTGGATTTAAAGGATGCGTACCTACATATTCCTATCCACAAGGAACATCATCAGTTCCTAAGGTTCGCTTTTCTGGACAAGCATTACCAGTTTATGGCACTTCCATTTGGATTAGCCACTGCTCCAAGGATTTTCACAAAGGTACTAGGGTCCCTTCTAGCGGTTCTAAGACCAAGGGGCATTGCAGTAGTACCTTACTTGGACGACATCCTGATTCAAGCGTCGTCCCTGTCAAAAGCAAAGGCTCATACGGACATCGTCCTAGCCTTTCTCAGATCTCACGGATGGAAGGTGAACAAAGAAAAAAGTTCTCTGTCCCCGTCAACAAGAGTTCCCTTCTTGGGAACAATAATAGATTCCTTAGAAATGAGGATTTTTCTGACAGAGGTCAGAAAATCAAAACTTCTAAGCTCTTGTCAAGTACTTCATTCTGTTCCTCGTCCTTCCATAGCGCAGTGCATGGAAGTAATAGGATTGATGGTTGCAACAATGGACATAGTTCCTTTTGCACGAATTCATCTAAGACCATTACAACTGTGCATGCTCAGACAGTGGAATGGGGATTATACAGACTTGTCTCCGACGATTCAAGTAGATCAAAAGACCAGAGATTCACTCCGTTGGTGGCTGACCCTGGACAATCTGTCACAGGGAATGAGCTTCCGCAGACCAGAGTGGGTCATTGTCACGACCGACGCCAGCCTAGTGGGCTGGGGCGCGGTCTGGGAATCCCTGAAAGCTCAGGGTCTATGGTCTCGGGAAGAGTCTCTTCTCCCGATAAACATTCTGGAACTGAGAGCGATATTCAATGCTCTCAGAGCTTGGCCTCAACTAGCAAAGGCAAAATTCATAAGGTTTCAGTCAGACAACATGACGACCGTTGCATATATCAATCATCAGGGGGGAACAAGGACTTCCCTGGCGATGAAAGAAGTGACCAAGATAATTCAATGGGCGGAGGATCACTCCTGCCACTTGTCTGCGATCCACATCCCAGGAGTGGAAAATTGGGAAGCGGATTTTCTGAGTCGTCAGACATTCCATCCGGGGGAGTGGGAACTCCATCCGGAAATCTTTGCCCAAATAACTCAATTATGGGGCATTCCAGACATGGATCTGATGGCGTCTCGTCAGAACTTCAAGATTCCTTGCTACGGGTCCAGAACCAGGGATCCCAAGGCGACCCTAGTAGATGCACTAGTAGCACCTTGGACCTTCAACCTAGCTTATGTATTCCCACCGTTTCCTCTCATCCCCAGGCTGGTAGCCAGGATCAATCAGGAGAGGGCCTCGGTGATCTTGATAGCTCCTGCGTGGCCACGCAGGACTTGGTATGCAGACCTGGTGAATATGTCATCGGCTCCACCATGGAAGCTACCTTTGAGACAGGACCTTCTTGTTCAGGGTCCATTCGAACATCCGAATCTGGTTTCCCTCCAACTGACGGCTTGGAGATTGAACGCTTGATTTTATCAAAGCGTGGGTTTTCAGATTCTGTAATAGATACTCTGATTCAGGCTAGAAAGCCTGTAACTAGAAAAATTTACCATAAAATATGGAAAAAATATATCTGTTGGTGTGAATCTAAAGGATTCCCATGGAACAAGATAAAAATTCCTAAGATTCTATCCTTTCTACAAGAAGGTTTGGAGAAAGGATTATCTGCAAGTTCTCTGAAGGGACAGATCTCTGCTTTATCTGTTTTACTTCACAAAAGACTGGCAGCTGTGCCAGATGTTCAAGCATTTGTTCAGGCTCTGGTTAGGATCAAGCCTGTTTACAGACCTTTGACTCCTCCCTGGAGTCTAAATCTAGTTCTTTCAGTTCTTCAAGGGGTTCCGTTTGAACCCTTACATTCCGTAGATATTAAGTTATTATCTTGGAAAGTTTTGTTTTTGTTTGCAATTTCTTCTGCTAGAAGAGTTTCAGAGTTATCTGCTCTGCAGTGTTCTCCGCCCTATCTGGTGTTCCATGCAGATAAGGTGGTTTTGCGTACTAAGCCTGGTTTTCTTCCGAAAGTTGTTTCCAACAAAAATATTAACCAGGAGATAGTTGTACCTTCTTTGTGTCCGAATCCAGTTTCAAATAAGGAATGTTTGTTACACAATTTGGACGTAGTCCGTGCTCTAAAATTCTATTTAGAGGCTACTAAAGATTTCAGACAAACATCTTCCTTGTTTGTTGTTTATTCTGGTAAAAGGAGAGGTCAAAAAGCTACTTCTACCTCTCTTTCCTTTTGGCTTAAAAGCATTATCCGATTGGCTTATGAGACTGCCGGACAGCAGCCTCCTGAAAGAATCACAGCTCACTCCACTAGGGCTGTGGCTTCCACATGGGCCTTCAAGAACGAGGCTTCTGTTGACCAGATATGTAAGGCAGCGACTTGGTCTTCACTGCACACTTTTGCCAAATTTTACAAATTTGATACTTTTGCTTCTTCGGAGGCTATTTTTGGGAGAAAGGTTTTGCAAGCCGTGGTGCCTTCCATTTAGGTGACCTGATTTGCTCCCTCCCTTCATCCGTGTCCTAAAGCTTTGGTATTGGTTCCCACAAGTAAGTTTTAGGATGGTGGTGTGCCGCAGGATTTTTTTATGTAAAAAAATGTGCCACGGCAAAAAAAAGGTTGAAAATCACTGCTGTAGAGGGCACTATTGAATAAAAAGTTATGTTTTAGAACATTAAGGGTTAATTCTCAAGAGTTAAATGTCCTTAAGTGGTATAAATAAATGTATTCGTCTTATTTTATTTTATGCATGATTAAGGGATTTTTCCCAAAATGTCACTGTAGTATATCTGGTGCTGCTACATTCTTTTTTATTTTTTATTGTTTTTGTGGGATCTGAATAGTGACCCCAGTAGTTTGCCCCCTCACTGGTTCTAGACAAAAATTATCACCTGTTTAGAGCATCATATGTTGGAATCCCCTCCGACAGCGAAGGGGTTACAAATATAGTCATTGTTATACATGCACATTTTTTCCTTGTAATATGTATATAAACTCCATTGGTATTATGGAATATAAACCAGCTGTAATCTGATTTCAGATGACACATGCATGTATCCGAGTTAATGAGAAGTTCACAGCATACATTTGATAAGCTTTGTCATCCTTTTGTCCGTAGATCATAGAACTTGCATTTTAATTTGCCATACATAATGCTTTCTTAATGAGTTCCAGAGGATAGGCGTTGAAACATGTCACTGGCGCTGCTAGTACGATTAGGAGTATTTTTTTCTCTCAAATTAATTTCTTTTATATTTCCCTTCCGTAAGGGATATTTTTGAAAGGAGGTAATGCTTTTTTGATGCTGTTTTTAGTTAAGTTAAGAAAACAATATGCATTCACTTAAAAAAAAAAAAAAAATCCCATAAGATACTAGTAATATGATGAGTTTCAAACTCAGCTACGTAGAATCCAAGAAAAGGCAGAAACTTCAATATTTTGTAGTTTCTTTAAGTTTTTTTGAATAGTAAACATCATTTCATAGCTCCAAAATAGCATTTAGTTTGTAAAAACAATGTTAGAGTTTTTAAGATGTATTAAGA
Source organism: Bombina bombina (assembly GCF_027579735.1). Taxonomy (NCBI): domain Eukaryota; kingdom Metazoa; phylum Chordata; class Amphibia; order Anura; family Bombinatoridae; genus Bombina; species Bombina bombina. Next base: position 1,191,887,417 of record NC_069501.1, on the reverse strand, counting down.
GATTCATGTTGCAAGCTAAACATAGAAATGTAGATTTTTGACGGCAGATTAGAATCATAGGCCCTACAAGTCTGCCCAAAATTTCCTAAAAGTATAAACATATCTATTTCATAGGATAGCCTTATGCTTATCCCAGGCATTCTTAAAGTCCTCCACAGTGTTTGTTATTACCACCTCTTGAGGAAGTTTACCCTTCAGTTTGGATCATGACCACTTGTTCTTGAATTTTTCTTTTTATCAAAAATACTCCCCAAATACTCACAGCCTCAGTTTTACTAAGCCCCTTAAAGGGACACTGAACCCAAAAATTTTCTTTCGTGATTCAGATAGAGCATTACATTTTAAGCAACTTTCTAATTTACTCCTATTATCAAATTTTCTTTATTCTTTTGGTATCTTTATTTGAAATGCAAGAATGTAAGTTTAGATGCCGGCCCATTTTTGGTGAACAACCTAGGTTGTCCTTGCTGATTGGTGGATAAATTTATCCACCAATCAAAAACTACTGTCCAGAGTTCTGAACCAAGGAAAAAGCTTAGACGCCTTATTTTTCAAATAAAGATAGCAAGAGAACAAAGAAACATTGATAATAGGAGTAAATTAGAAAGTTGCTTAAAATTGCATGCTCTATCTGAATCACGAAAGAAAAAAATTGGGTTCAGTGTCCCTTTAATATACTAGAAAATTCATATCACCTCTTAAAGGAATGGTAATGTAAATATTAAATGTTTGTGATTCAGAAAGAGCATGTCATTTTAAACAACTTTCTAATTTACTTCTCTAGGAGAATTCCTGTGTTATGTGGTGGTGCTGGGAAAGCGCAAACTAGTTCTCACTATAGTACTGAAAAAGGGAAAACCAACACAAGACTGTAGTAGAATAATAACAGTGTGTATTATGAACTTATTGCAGTAACACAAATCAGTAATTAGCTTATAAATGTATTACAGTACAGTAACACAAGGTAGTGATTCAATATAAATGCATTACTTATCTTCAGGTTTCAGATAAGGCATTAATAACGTATAATGGCAAACAGGCAGGTTATCGCAACATGCTGAGAGTCATCATTAATGGAACCCAGGTTCTGTATGAAACTTCTCTCCAAAATGTTACCCACAGACTCTTCTGCCCCTCTCTATGCAATTCTTTTAATTAAACCTTGAGTTTAGAAGGTGTGTCTAACGTTGTGTAAATCATATTAGCAAGCAATTAGTAATAAAAAAAATAGTGTTTCTCATAACAAGCAAGTGTTCCCGTAACCAACTTCTCGTTACTGCCTCTCCTATTGGAATATCACCCCCCCCCTCTTTTTAGATAAGAACGTTTGCTTGAGCAGAGAAAAGGAAAGCAGAGGGAAATCCAAGTAATTTATTCTTATATATATATATATATATATATATATATATATATATATATATAGAGAGAGAGAGAGAGAGAGAGAGAGAGAGAGAGAGAGAGAGAGAGAGAGAGAGAGAGAGAGAGAGAGAGAGAGAGAGAGAGAGAGAGAGAGAGAGAGAGAGAGAAAGAGAGAGAGAGATCTATACATACTGTATATGTTGTGTGTGGAATTACTAATAGAAGTTCATTTGGAAAGTTCGATAAATATCTAATGATTTTTCTACATTCCCCATTAAAGTCGAAGGATTTTTTTGTAGATAAATAATTTGATATGATTTTTCTAAAATATTTTGATTGATCCACATGTGTTTAACGACTGCAAGGTTTTTAAACACAGAGGTAAAGTCCAAACTGAGAGTTGCAAGTTCTGTAGCTCCTGAGCAGAACAGGGACGACAAGACAATCAGAAGCAGAAGTTACATGTCTTCTTTGATCACTGGTTTTCTTCTTGGGAATTCCAAGGTTTGTAGTGGGACTTCACCTATGTATTTAACCTATATGCAGGAGTTAAACAGGGACAACGAGCCAATCAGGAGAAGTTACATGTGTTCTTTGATAACTGGTTTTCTTCTTGGGAACTGCAAGGTTTGTAGTGGGACTTTACCTATGTATTTAACCTTTATGCAGGAGTTAAACAGGGACAACGAGCCAATCAGGAGCAGAAGTTACATGTGTTCTTTGATCACTGGTTTTCTTCTTGGGAACTGCAAGATTTGTAGTGGGACTTTACTTATGTGTTTAACCTATTTAAAGGAGTTAAACATATATATATATCAAGTTAGTAATGCAAAGATGACATGCTCTTGATTAACAGAGTCCTGTGTTGACAGGAGAGGAAAGTAAAACTTAAACTGTCATGATTTAGATAGAGCATGCAATTTTAAACAACTTTCAAATTTAGTTCTGTTATCAAAGTTACTCTGTTCTCTTGGTATCCTTTATTGAAGAGCATACATAACTAGTCTCAGGAGCTTGCACATGTCTTTGGCTTTTTATGGTAACAGTATTTTTAACAATATTTGTAAGAATGTAATGCATTTTTGTGAGTATCTCTGCCCTGTAGAGCTCAGCAATGTATAACAGCATAGAGGGCACAGCACACATGCACACTGTTCAGCCTACCTTGATATGCTTTTCATTAAAGGATACCAAGAGAAGCACATTTGATAACTGGAGTAAACTGGATTTTTTTTTAATATTATTATTACATATTTCCAGTAGTGCATTGTTGCTACTGAACTGACATTTGCAGGGGTTAAAGGGACATTAATCTATAAATACATTTAATAAGCATAATATTGAGGTTATTCCCCACCTCCCTCTAGTAATGAGTGCCGCCATGTTTAAATCTAGCTTTCACTGCAATCCAGTGCTGATGTGTTTGCACATGTGCAATAACTCTCCTTCAGATACCTGAAGTTAAACCAAGGTTCCAAAAGTGCAGCTCCCATAATCAAAGGGAGGTGCATGAAATGTATTTAGGGCTCCATTTACTAAGAGGTGGGCGGACAGCTTCTCAACTTGCGAAGCTGTCCGCCCGCCTTCGCTACACACGGGCAGCGGATCTATTGATCCACTTGCTCATATGTATCATTACACATCATCGGAATGTGTAATGCCCGCCCCTTCATTCGCGTGACCAATCACGTGACTGAAGGGGCTGTCAATCACCGAGAGCGAGCGAGCTCTCTGTGATTTTCCTTTGCCACCTCAGAGGTGGCGTAAGATGTAAGAAGCAGAGGTCTAATGGCCGCTGATTCTTACATTGCAGGAAGCAGGCTAGCATATGCGAACCTGCCCCGCAAAAGCTCCAGAGTAGCTTTTGCTGCTTTGTACATGGAGCCATTAGTGTTTAGGGTCCCTTTAAACATAGGTATATGCAATCAATACTGCAACAAGTAAACAATCTGACAAATAAGAGCATTGTCTTTATGTGCATTTCTGTCTCTTTACCATTAACATTTCTGTCTCTTTACCATTAACCTGGCTATCTTCCCCTGACACTGCTTCCATTGCTGCTCTCACTCATGGTGGTCTTCACTTTAGCCACACACCTAGGCCAGATGAGAGACATGGTGGCGGTGTTGGCATCTTACTCTCCCCCTCCTGCTCCTATCAGTACCTATCTCCATTTCCATATCTCTCCTTTTCTTCCTTTGAAGTCCACTGCATCCGCTTGTTCTCCCCCCTCTCTCTCATAGTGGCAGTTATCTATCGCCCCCCTGGACCAACCTCCCAATTCCTTGACAACTTTGCTGAAGTGAAGTGGCTCCCTTTTGTCTTCTTCACACCTCACTACCTGCCCAATCGACCCTATTCCTTCACATCTAATTCCCCCTCTGCCTCCCACCCTCACTCCGGCTCTTACTCACATATTCAACCTATCTCTTTCTACCGGCTCATTCCCTGCCTCCTTCAAACATGCAAAGGTCACCCCATCCTCAAAAAACCCTCCCTTGACCCTAACTCCCCTGCAAACTACCGCCCCATATCACTGCTTCTGCTAGCTTCAAAATTCCTTGAAAAACTAGTTTTTGATTGCCTAACCCAATTCCTGTCCTCCAGCTCATTGCTCAACCCCCTGCAATCTGGCTTCCATCCCCAACACTCAACTAAGACTGCCCTCACCAAGGTTACTAATGATCTACTTTCTGCTAAAAACAAAGGCTACTACTCTATTCTCATCTTACTTGACCTCTCTGCTGCCTTTGACACTGTTGACCATCTCCTACGGACTCTCAACTTTCTTGGGGTCTGTGACACTGCCCTCTCTAACAGATCCTTCTACGTCTCTTTTGCTGGTGATTCCTCCTTTCTTTTGCCTCTGTCTGTTGGAGTACCTCAAGGCTTTGCCCTGGGTCCTCTACTCTTCTCTATTTACACTTCTTCACTGGGTAAACTTATCAACAGCTATGGCTTCAGCTATCATCTCTATGCTGATGATACCCAGATCTACCTTTCCACCCCTGCACTCTCTCCTTCTGTCAATTCTCACATCAGCGACTGTTTATCTGGCATTTCCTCCTGAATGGCCTCTCACCACCTAAGAATAAACATGTCCAAGACCGAACTACTTCTAATTCCCTCTTCTAACTCTACTCCAGTTTCTAATTTTTCTATCTCCCCATCACCCCAAGTCCGCTGCCTCAGAGTCACGCTTGACTCAAACCTGTCCTTCATTCCCCACATCCAAATGCTCTCTTCATCCTGCCACAACCACCTACAAAATATTTCCAAAATGTGTCCGTTTTTAAGTGCTGAAACTACTAAACAGCTAATCCACTCCCTGGTAATTATCCGACTTGACTACTGTAACAACTTACTATTTGGCCTCCCTCTCTCCCGCCTCTCTCCCCTCCAATCCATCCTAAATGCATCTGCCAGGCTAATCCACCTCTCTCGACGCTCTGTTTCTGCTGCACCTCTCTGTGAGTCCCTTCACTTGCTCCCCATTAACAACAGAGTTCAATTCAAAATTCTTACCCTGACCCACAAAGCCCTCACCAATGCTGCCCCACCCTACCTGTCCTCACTTATCAACAAATATACTCCTGCCAGCCCCCTAAGATCCAACAATGACCTGCTTCTTGCGTCTTCTACCATCACCTCCTCTCATGCTAGACTACAGGACTTCTCTCGTGCAGCACCAACCCTCTGGAACACACTTCCTTGTGCTGTCAGACTTGCCCCTAACCTCTCCTCCTTTAAACGTTCCCTAAAGACCTTTCTGTTCAGGGAAGCTTATCACCCGACTTATTAACAAACTAACTTCACTTAACTAACAGTTGCCCTCTATTTCCTCACTAATATCATTCTCACCTCTGCAGTCCCCACCTCCTGTTTCCCATCCTCCTACTTATCTAGATTGTAAGTTCCCACAGGAATAGGGCCCTCAAATCCCCCTGTATTTTGTCTGTAAAATGTTGTCTTTTGTCGTATTGTTTCTCCATTGTACTGTTATTTTTGTACCCATGGGCAGCACTGCGGAATCTGTTGTCGCTTTATAAACAAAGAATAATAATAATAATAAAAAGACTGTAAGCACCTTTGTTTCTCAGTTCTCATTTTTATCTTATATATTTTTTCTCTTTTGTCTTCTTCATTTTAATAACATCTACCATCTGGTTTTATTTGGCCAATGAATAGAAATCTGACAAGATGAAATCTGGCAGATATTAATTACTTATCATTCACTGATAGGTACAATAGAAATTATCACCATGTGTGACAAAATTATGTTTAATGGAGGGCTGCCCATAAAAAGAATTAGAAACAGTACTATTTAGATAAGCAAGTAATTATACATTATCTCAGGTTTATCTCACAGGAAAGTAAAATGTGATTCAGTTTGATGCATTCAAAGCACAAGTTTGTACCTGTAGGTGCTAAAAGAAAATCAATAAAATATATATTTTTTTCTATTTCGATTTTTTAACTTAAAAATGTAAATGATAGAATGCACATGTATCATCTGTTTGTATAGAAAACTAAGGTTTTGAGTGTGTTTGTATTATTTGTGTGTGTTTATATGTGTATATATATATATATATATATATATATATATATATATACACATTTTTTATATATATATATATATATATATATATATACATAGGTATAGCATGATTAAGGGATATTCATCACAAAATGTTGCTTGTTTTTTTTGTCAAATAAAGACTTTTTAATATAATCTAGTGCCTAGATTATGAGTTTTGCAGTAACAGGGGTGCGGTGCTAACAAGCATTTTTTTTCCACCGCTCCCTTAAGACAACGCTGGTATTACAGGTTTTTTTAAACCTGACGTTAGCCGCAAAAAGGTGAGCGTAGAGCAAAATTTAGCTCCACATCTCACCTCAATACCAGCGTTGCTTAAGTCAGCGGTGAGCTGGCTAAACGTGCTCGTGCACGATTTCCCCATAGGAAACAATCGGGCTGAGCTGGCTGGAAAAAAACACCTGCAAAAAAACAGCGTTCAGCTCCTAACACAGCCCTATTGTTTCCTATGGGGAAATTAATTTTATGTCTGCACCTAACACCCTAACATGAACCCCGAGTCTAAACACCCCTAATCTTGCACTTATTAACCCCTAATCTGCCGCCCCCGCTATCGCTGACACCTACATTATATTATTAACCCCCTAATCTGCCGCTCCGGACACCGCCGCCACCTACATTATACTTATGAACCCCTAATCTACTGCCCCCAACATCGTCAACACCTACATTATATTTATTAACCCCTAATCTGCCCCCCTAACGTCGCCGCAACTATATTAAATTTATTAACCCCTAATCTGCCACTGCCAACGTCGCCGCCACTATTATAAATTTATTAACCCCTAAACCTAAGTCTAACCCTAACACCCCCCTAACTTAAATATAATTTAAATTAAACAAAATAAATTTACCATAATTAAATAAATTAATCCTATTTAAAACTAAATACTTACCTATAAAATAACCCCTAAGATAGCTACAATATAACTAATAGTTACATTGCAGCTATCTTAGGGTTTATATTTATTTTACAAGCAACTTTGTATTTATTTTAACTAGGTACAATAGTTATTAAATAGTTATTAACTATTTAATAACTACCTAATTAAAATAAATTCAAATATACCTGTAAAATAAATCCTAACCTAAGTTACAATAACACCTAACACTACACTATAATTAAATAAATTACCTAAACTACCTACAATTAATTACAATTAAATTAAATAAACTAAAGTACGAAAAACAACAAACACTAAATTACAGAAAATAAAAAAATAATTAAAATTTTTTTAAACTAATTACACCTACTCTAATCCCCCTAAGAAAATAAAAAAGCCCCCCAAAATAATAAAATTCCCTACTCTATACTAAATTACAAATAGCCCTTAAAAGGGCCTTTTGCGACCCACCACCCACCAATTACACAAAATACCTATCTGTGATCATTTACTACACATAACTATTATTGAAAGGTAATGGTTTTTCTATATCATGATTGGTGACCACACCTTTAAGATGCGATGAGCATCTGGTTGGTAGCGGGGGAACCGGGGGACATCGGAGTAACAACAGCTCTACTACAGGGCTGTTGGGGTCCAAACTATGTGGATATAAATGGAAGCTAATTGACAAATTTGATAACTTTGATGTGTTTGCCTGTATTTTGTAGTGTATATATCTCATATAAAATCAATAAAAATTCTTTAAAAATAATTTAAAAAAAAAGGGCCTTTTGTGGTGCATTGCCCCAAAGTAATCAGCTCTTTTACCTGTAAAAAAATGACAATACCCCCCAACATTAAAACCCACCACCCACACACCCAACCCTACTCTAAAACCCACCCAATCCCCCCTTAATAAATCCTAACACTACCCTCCTGAAGATCTCCCTACCTTGAGCCGTCTTCACCCAGCCGGGCACAAGTGGACCTCCAGAGGGGCTGAAGTCTTCATCCGATCCGGGCAGAAGAGGTCCTCCAAGCGGCAGAAGTCTTCATCCAGACGGCATCTTCTATCTTCATCCATCCGGAGCGGAGTGGGTCCATCTTCAATCCAGCTGACGCGGAGCCATCCTCTTCAAACGAAGTCCAAGCGAATAATGAAGGTTCCTTTAAATGACGTCATCCAAGATGGCGTCCCTTGAATTCCGATTGGCTGATTGGATTCTATCAGCCAATTGGAATTAAGGTAGGAAAAATCCTATTGGCTGGGGGGGTATTGTATTTTTTTTACAGGTGAAAGAGCTGATTACTTTGGGGCAATGCCCCGCAAAAGGCCCTAAACCAAATTTACACTGTTATACAGGCTGTACACTCAATACTTTACATTGTAGCAAAGTGTCATTACTTCAGTGTTGTCACATGAAAAGATATAATAAAATATTTACAAAAATATAAGGGATGTACTCACTTTTGTGAGATACTGTGTGTATATGTATATATGTATGTATGTGTATATATATATATATATATATATATATAATACTGGTAGGGAAGGACGGCACTCACAGGACTTCATACATAAGGTAATCTTTTATTGTAGTTCTAACAAAAGTGTATTGTCGACGTTTCGGCCTTTTCTTAGGCCTTCTTCAAGACAAATTTCATAATCTGAACAAGTGCGGAACACAGCGTCCGCGTCAAATCCCTAGAACGACAGAGTCAAAAGTTGTGTTATTTCACCCTCCATAGCGCTGCCATTACGAGTTTTGGAAAAGCCACCTTGTGTGTGCGATATGGTTGTGATGAGCTCCATACCTCACAAAATTCAAGCGCCACTTTGACGTGCTCGTGCACGCTTTCCCCTTAGACATCAATGGGGAGAAAGTGTTAGAAAAAAAACTAACACCTGCGATCGCGGAATGAAAAGCTCCGTAACGCAACCTCATTGATATCTATGGGGAAAAAAAGTTACGTTTAAACCTAACATAAACCCCACGTCTAAACACCCCTAATCTATTGCCCCCAACATCGTTGGCACCTACATAAACGTTTTAACCCCTAATCTTCTGCTCCCAAAATAAATCTATTAACCCCTATTCTGACGCTCTTGATATCGCCACCACTATAATAAAGTTATTAACCCCTATTCCTCTGCTCCCCAACATCGCCGCCACTAAATAAAGTTATTAACCACTAAACCTCTGGCCTCCAACATCACTGCCACTAAATAAACCTATTAACCCCTAAACAGTCAGTCCCCCACATCACAATAAACTAAATTAAACTATTAACCCCTAAACCTAACAACCCCTAACTTTAAATTAAAATTACAAGATCCCTATCTTAAAATAAATAAAAACTTACCTGTGAAATTAAAAAAAACTAAGTTTAAACTATAAATTAAACTAACATTACTATTATACTAAAATTAAAATAACTATCAATTAAATAAATTAAATTATTCATTAAAAAAAAACTAAAACTACAAAAAAAATCTACAGTTACAAAAAATTAAAAATACTAAATTACAAAAAATAACAAGCAAAATTATTCAAAATAAAAACAATTACACCTAATTTAATAGCCCATTAAAAATAAAAAAGCCCCCCAAAATAAAAAAAACCTAACCTACAATAAACTACCAATATCCCTTAAAATGACCTTTTGTAGATTGCCCTAAAGAAATCAGCTCTTTTCCCTGAAAAAAAATACAAAGACCCCCCAACAGTAAAACCCACCACCCAACCAACCCCTCAAAAAACCTAACTCTAACAAAAACCTAAGCTACCCATTGCCCTGAAAAGGGCATTTAGCTCTTTTTCTTGCCCTTAAAAGGGCATTTAGCTCTTTTAAGAAAGCCCAAAACCCTAATTTAAAAAAAAAAAAACTCAAAAAAAGTTTAAAAAAACCTAACTCTAACCCCCGATGATCTACTTACAGTTTCTGAAGTCTGGACATCCAGGCCGCGAGAAGTCTTCATCCAGACGGCGAGGTCTTCACCCATCTATGTGGCATCTTCTATCTTCATCCAGGTGGCATCTTCTATCTTCATCCTGGCGGCGCGGGTCCATCCTGAAGACATCCGGCGCGGAGCTTCCTCTTCATACGGTCGCCGCCATATACTGAATCTTCAATGCAAGGGAGCCTTTTCAAAATGGCGTCCCTTGCATTCCTATATATAGATATATATATTTTTTTACCAAAACACCATCAAATATATATATATATATAGAAATATGTATTTATGAATAAATGGAACATATTCTGCTATGTGAAGCACATTGAAATGGGAAATATTTCATATTTCTCCTACATTGGTGTATCCGGTCCACGGCTTCATCCTTACTTGTGGGATATTCTCATCCCCTACAGGAAGTGGCAAAGAGAACACACAGCAGAGCTGTCCATATAGCTCCCCTTAGGCTCCGCCCCCCCAGTCATTCTCTTTGCCGCTCTAACTAGTAGCACCTCCACGGGGGTGGTAAAGAGTATGTGGTGTTAGTTGTAGTTTTTTGTTTCTTCTATCAAGAGTTTGTTATTTTAAAATAGTGCCGGCTTGTACTATTTACTCTGCAGCAGAAAGTGATGAAGATTTCTGCTAAGAGGAATATGATTTTAGCACCAGTAACTAAAATCCATGGCTGTTCCCACGCAGGACTGTTGAAACCAGAGAACATCAGTTGGGGGGAACAGTTGCAGGCTTAACTGCTTCAGGTATGATCAGTCATTTTTCTAACAAGACCATGTAATGCTAGAAGACTGTCAGAAATTCCCTCTGGGATAGGTAAGCCATTTTTCTTAGACTCAGTATAAATTGATGGCTTATATTAAGGGCTCTATGCTGGTTGACACTAATTGTGGGCTTAATCGATTGCTTTTTAGCATGTTTTTGGCTATAAATAAGGTGTTTTTTCAAACTTTAAAACACTTTTGGGGTTTAATTTGCGCCTGGCACTTAGTTAGACACCTAATCTAGTCAGAAAGGCCTCTCCACTCTGGAATGAAGAGGGAGGAGGCCTCATTTTCGCGCCTCAATTGCGCAGTGTTTTTTGACTAGGCAGTTCATGCAGCTTCACGTGGGGAGTCCAGGGGTTCAGAAAAGGACTCCAGAGAGGCTTATTTGCTACCAAATTAATCCCTAAGGAAGGTAAAGGCCACAGTGGAAGCTGTGGCAGGGGACTGTACTGTGTTAACCGGTTAATATCTGTTATTAGCTCCGGTTTGGGCATTGAGGGGTTAATTGGTCTGAAAACGTGTGTGCAATCTTTTCAAAGCATTAAGACACTGTGGTGAAAATTTCATTAAAATCGGATGTTTATTTGATTTTTTTTGACGTTTCAGTAATAAAGTGTGCACTTTTGTTATTTAAAGAGACAGTAAAATTTTTGTCAAAAATAATTTTTATTGCATTGAAGTTCTGTTTATGTCTGTCAAACATATCTGAACCTTCAGATAGCCTATGTTCTGTATGCTCAAAGTCCAAGGTGGTTCCCCCATTAGATTTATGTGTGAAGTGTGCCATAGCGTCCAAGCAGCTTAAGGACCATACAATCACACTTAAAAATATAGCCCAAGATGATTCTTTAGCTGAAGGTAGTGAAGATAGCTCGCTATCCTCTCCTTCTGTGTCTATACCAGCTATGCCCGCGCAAGCGTTGCACAGTACATCTAGCGCACCAATTGTGATTACTATGCAACAGTTAGCGACAGTAATGGATAATTCTCTCTCAGCATTTTTATCTAAACTGCCAGCTTTTCCTAGGAAGCGTGATTGCTCAGTTTTAAATACAGAAAATGAGCAAGCTGACGCAGAGGATAATTTATCTGTAGTACCCTCACATCAATCTGACTTGGCGGTGAGGGAGGGCCTGTCTGAGGGAGAAATTTCTGACACAGGAAAAGTTTCTCAGCAGGCAGAGCCTGATACCATAGCATTTAAATTTAAGCTAGAACACCTCCGCGCCCTACTTAAGGAGGTCCTAGCTACACTTGATGATTGTGAACCTTTGGTGGTCCCAGAAAAATTGTGTAAAATGGACAAATTCTTAGAAGTCCCAGTACACACTGATGCGTTTCCGATACCCAAAAGGGTGGCGGATATAGTGACTAGGGAGTGGGAGAGACTAGGTGTACCTTTTGTTCCCCCCCCTATATTTAAGAAAATGTTCCCCATTGTTGACCCCAGAAAGGACGCGTGGCAGACGGTCCCTAAAGTAGAGGGGGCAGTTTCAACACTAGCTAAACGCACGACTATACCAATAGAAGATAGTTGCGCTTTCAAAGATCCTATGGATAAAAAATTAGAAGGTTTGCTTAAGAAAATTTTTGTCCAACAAGGTTTTCTTCTTCAACCAATTTCTTGCATCATTCCTGTAACCACGGCAGCGTCTTTTTGGTTTGAGGAATTAGAAAACTCGCTCCAGAAGGAGACTTCTTATGATGAAGTCATGGACAGAATTCATGCTCTGAAGTTGGCTAATGCCTTCATTACAGATGCCGCTTTTCAATTAGCTAAACTAGCGGCGAAAAATTCAAGTCTTGCAATTGTGGCGCACAGAGCGCTTTGGCTAAAATCTTGGTCGACGGATGTGTCGTCCAAAACAAAATTGCTTAATATTCCTTTCAAGGGTAAGACCCTATTCGGGCCAGAGTTGAAAGAAATTATTTCGGTTATCACTGGGGGAAAGGGCCATGCCCTCCCACAAGATAGACCTTTCAAAGCTAAAAATAAGTCTAATTTGCGTTCCTTTCGCAATTTCAGGAACGGACCTGCTTCTGCCTCTACAGCCACTAAGCAAGAGGGTAACGTATCCCAGCCCAAACCAGCATGGAAACCATTGCAAGGCTGGAACAAAGGTAAACAGGCCAAGAAGCCTGCTGCTGCTACCAAGACAGCATGAAAGGTTAGCCCCCGATCCGGGACCGGATCTAGTAGGGGGCAGACTTTCTCTCTTTGCTTAGGCTTGGGCAAGAGATGTTCCGGACCCCTAGGCACTAGAAATTGTCTCTCAGGGGTATCTTCTAGAATTCAAGGACTTTCCTCCAAAGGGAAGGTTCCACATGTCTTGCTTATCTTTAGACCAGATAAAGAGACAGGCATTCTTACATTGCGTAGAAGACCTTTTAAAAATGGGAGTGATACACCCAGTTCCAACAGCAGAACAGGGGCTGGGTTTTTACTCAAACCTGTTTGTAGTTCCCAAAAAGGAAGGAACTTTCAGGCCAATTCTGGATTTAAAAATCCTAAACAAATTCCTCAGAGTTCCATCATTCAAAATGGAAACCATTCGGACAATTTTACCAATGATCCAGGAGGGTCAATATATGACTACCGTGGACTTAAAGGATGCGTACCTGCATATTCCTATCCACAAAGATCACCATTAGTTCCTAAGGTTCGCCTTTCTGGACAAGCATTACCAGTTCGTGGCTCTTCCCTTCGGATTGGCCACTGCTCCCAGAATTTTCACAAAGGTGCTAGGGTCCCTTCTAGCTGTGCTAAGGCCAAGGGGCATTGCAGTAGCACCTTACCTAGACGACATTTTAATACAAGCGTCGTCCTTTCACAAGACAAAGGCTAATACAGACATTGTTCTAGCCTTTCTAAGGTCTCACGGGTGGAAGGTGAACATAGAAAAGAGTTCTCTGTCCCCGTTCACAAGGGTTCCCTTCCTGGGAACAATAATAGACTCGGTAGAAATGAAGATCTTTCTGACGGAGGTCAGGAAGTTAAAACTTTTGAACACCTGTCGAGTTCTTCAATCCATTCCACAACCCTCCATAGCTCAGTGCATGGAGGCAATAGGACTAATGGTTGCGGCAATGGACGTGGTTCCCTTTGCTCAAATTCATTTAAGACCATTGCAACTGTGCATGCTCAAACAGTGGAATGGGGATTATGCAGATTTGTCTCCCCAGATACAAATGGACCAGAAAACCAGAGACTCACTCCTCTGGTGGTTGTCTCAGGATCACCTGTCTCAGGGAATGAGTTTCCGCAGACCGGAGTGGATCATTGTCACGACCGACGCCAGCCTCTTAGGCTGGGGTGCGGTCTGGGAGTCCCTGAAAGCTCAGGGTCTATGGTCTCAGGAAGTGTCTCTTCTCCCAATAAACATTTTGGAATTGAGAGCGATATTCAATGCGCTCCAGGCATGGCCTCAACTAGCGGAGGCCAAATTCATCAGATTTCAGTCGGACATCAATCATCAGGGGGGAACAAAGAGTTTCCTGGCGATGAGAGAGGTATCCAAGATCATCAAATGGGCGGAGGATCACTCCTGCCATCTATCAGCAATTCACATCCCAGGAGTGGACAACTGGGAAGCGGATTATCGGAGTCGTCAGACTTTCCATCCGGGGGAGTGGGAACTTCACCCGGAGATTTTTGCCCAGTTAACTCAACTATGGGGCATTCCAGATCTGGATCTGATGGCGTCACGTCAGAACTCCAAAGTTCCACGTTACGGGTCCAGGTCCAGAGATCCCAAGGTGACATTAGTAGATGCCTTAATGGTGCCTTGGTCGTTCAATCTAGCTTATGTCTTTCCACCGTTTCCTCTTCTCCCCCGGCTAGTAGCCAGGATCAAACAGGAGAAGGCTTCGGTAATTCTGATAGCTCCTGCGTGGCCACGCAGGACTTGGTATGCAGACCTGGTGAATATGTCATCAGTTCCACCATGGAAGCCACCTTCGAGGCAGGACCTTCTAATTCAAGGTCCATTCGAACATCCAAACCTAGTTTCTCTGCAACTGACTGCTTGGAGATTGAACGCTTGATTCTAGCGAAGCGTGGGTTTTCGGAATCAGTTATAGATACTCTGATCCAGGCTAGAAAGCCTGTCACCAGGAAGATTTACCATAAGATATGGCGGAAATATCTTTGTTGGTGTGAATCCAAGGATTACTCATGGAGTAAGATTAGGATTCCAAGGATACTATCTTTTCTCCAAGAAGGATTGGAGAAAGGTCTATCAGCTAGTTCCTTAAAAGGACAGATATCTGCCCTGTCTGTTTTGTTACACAAGCGTCTGGCAGCCGTGCCAGATGTTCAGGCGTTTGTACAGGCTTTAGTCAGAATCAAGCCTATCTACAGACCTGTGGCTCCTCCATGGAGCCTAAATTTAGTTCTTTCAGTTCTTCAGGGGGTTCCGTTTGAACCTCTACATTCCATAGATATTAAGTTACTATCTTGAAAAGTTTTGTTTTTGGTAGCTATTTCTTCTGCTAGAAGAGTGTCTGATTTGTCTGCTTTGCAGTGTAATTCACCTTATCTGGTGTTCCATGCAGATAAGGTTGTTTTGCGTACCAAACCTGATTTCCTTCCAAAAGTTGTTTCTAATAAGAATATTAACCAGGAAATTATTGTTCCTTCTCTGTGTCCTAATCCAGTTTCTAGGAAGGAACGACTGTTACACAATCTTGATGTGGTTCGTGCTTTAAAATTCTATTTACAAGCAACTAAAGATTTCAGACAAACATCATCCTTGTTTGTTGTCTATTCTGGTAAGAGGAGAGGTCAGAAAGTGACTGCTACCTCTCTTTCCTTCTGGCTGAAAAGCATCATCAGATTGGCTTATGAGACTGCTGGACAGCAGCCTCCTGAACGAATTACAGCTCATTCCACCAGAGCTGTGGCTTCCACATGGGCTTTCAAGAATGAGGCTTCTGTTGAACAGATTTGTAAGGCAGCGACTTGGTCTTCACTGCATACATTCACCAAATTTTACTAATTCGATACTTTTGCTTCTTCGGAGGCTATTTTTGGGAGAAAGGTTTTACAAGCAGTGGTGCCTTCCGTTTAGGTTACCTGACTTGTTCCCTCCCTTCATCCGTGTCCTAACGCTTTGGTATTGGTTTCCACAAGTAAGGATGAAGCCGTGGACCGGATACACCAATGTAGGAGAAAACAGAATTTATGTTTACCTGATAAATTTCTTTCTCCTACGGTGTATCTGGTCCACGGCCCACCCTGGCATTTGGTCAGGTTTAAATTTATTTTTCCAAACTACAGTCACCACTGCACCCTATGGTTCTCCTTTTTCTCCTAACCGTCGGTCGAATGACTGGGGGGCGGAGCCTAAGGGGAGCTATATGGACAGCTCTGCTGTGTGTTCTCTTTGCCACTTCCTGTAGGGGATGAGAATATCCCACAAGTAAGGATGAAGCCGTGGACCGGATACACCGTAGGAGAAAGAAATTTATCAGGTAAACATAAATTCTGTTTTTCATGTCGGATTAGTGCATTTGAGAAAATGCAATGGGGTTTGCGAGCAAGTAGGGTGTTTTTTTTCTTTCACTTTTCACTCTCCATGGACTTCTATAGGGGAATACATTAACACAATTACAGTATTCTAACTTTGGCTTTTTGCGCACGTTAGGTTAGCGCGTGAGCAAAAGCTATTTACTTTCATCTTGTGAAATGTGCTGTATCAAACACGCAAAAAGCTAAAGTCTATTGATGTTAACGTGCGAGCGGGTGCACAAAATAGCACTCTACTCATAATCTAGCCCTTAGGTAACAAAAAAATAATTTAACACATTATTAAAAAAAGTTATGCACCAAATTAGCGGCCCAAGTCAGACCCTCTTCTGCCCCTATTGTAGTACCGGTGTTCTGGTAAGAGGGCGAACTTTGGAAAACAGCAAACCATGTCACTTCCTGTGACGTTACAACAGCTGTTTCACAAATTTTAGACCTAATGCGCATGCGTGCCAGCGTCATCACATACCTGGCCGCATATGTCACTGGTAAAATATTTAGAGCTCTGAAATTCTGGAACCCTTTCTAGAGCGCATGCGTTGGACTTTGTATCACAAATGGTGCGCTCATGGAAAGCTGTTTATTCAGGTCCTCGGCAATATTCGGAACTCCGCCCCTCACTGCAACTACTCCCATTACTACTGCTACTACTCTAAAGCTGAGTCTCCATGCTCGTGCATGACAAACAGCCACTCAGCTAGCACCACTGCTTCTTCTGCTGATCCAATGCAGCTTTTCACAGGCTCCCTTCAATGTCATTGTGTTTCATACCTCTCCAATTCATTGTTCTCTTTGTTAATCAACCAATAGATTTACTGCAGCAACAAATGTTTAAACAAACACTGAGTGGCTTTTTGTCATGCACGAGCATGGAGACATGTATCTTTCATATAAACTTTCATTTTTATAAAGATTTCTGTATTCTAAAAATATAAAAATGCCTAACATTTTTTTATATATACTGGTAACAAAAATTATGTGCCAGCAAAACATATATAATTTAAGTTTTTAATAACACTGCACTGCTCAGGTCAATATTCCCAAATGATAGAGGGATAAATAACAGAAAACAAAGTGTCTATAAAGTTACATGCAGCATGAATCCCCTAAAATGGTCAGTATAAAATATGCCTTGTCTGAAAAAGGTGATGGTTAAAAGTTTGTCTTAGTAGAGGTGGGTTCTACACTTTAATGTCTTTCGGCTAGATTGTCGGTAAAGCTGTGCGGTGCTAACGAGCCTTTATTTTTCAGCGCTCACTTAAAACAACGCTGGTATTACGAGTTTTCTGAATGGCTGTGTTAGCCTCAGAAAAGTGAGCGATGAACAAAATTTAGCTCCACATCTCACCTCGATACCAGCGTTGCTTAAGTCAGCGGTGAGCTGGCTAAACGTGCTCGTGCACGATTTCCCCATAGGAAACAATGGGGCTGAGCCGGCTGGAAAAAAAACTAACACCTGCAAAAAAGTAGCGTCCAGCTTCTAACGCAGCCCCATTGTTTCCTATGGGAAAATAAATAATATGTCTACACTTAACACCCTAACATGAACCCCGAGTCTAAACACCCCTAATCTTACACTTATTAACCCCTAATCTGCCACCCCGACATCGCCAACACCTACATTATACTATTAACCCCTCATCTGCCACTCCGGACACCGCCGCAACCTACATTATACTTATGAACCCCTAATCTACTGCCCCCAACATCGCCGAACCCTACATTATATTATTAACCCCTAATCTGCCGCTCCGGACACCGCCGCAACCTACATTATATTTATTAACCCCTAATCTGCTGCCCCCAACGACGACGCCACTATAAAAGTTATTAACCCCTAAATCTAAGTATAACCCTAAACCTAACCCCCCTAATTTAAATATAATTTAAATAAATCTAAAATAAATTACTAATATTAACTAAATTATTCCTATTTAAAACTAAATACCTATAAAATAAACCCTAATATAGCTACAAAATAACTAATAGTTACATTGTAGCTATTTTAGGATTTATTTTTATTTTACAGGCAACTTTGTATTTATTTTAACTAGGTACAATAGTTATTAAATAGTTATTAACTATTTAATAACTACCTAGCTAAAATAAATACAAATATACCTGTAAAATAAACCCTAACCTAAGTTACAATTACACCTAACACTACTCTATAATTAAATGAATTACCTAAACTACCTACAATTAAATACAATTAAATTAAATAAACTAAATTACTGAAAATAAAAAAGAAATTACAAATTTTTAAACTAATTACACCTAATTTAATCCCCCTAATAAAAAAATCCCTATACTAAATTACAAATAGCCCTTAAAAAGGGCCTTTTGCGGGGCATTGCCCCAAAGTAATCAGCTCTTTTAACTGTAAAAAATGAAATACAATACCACCCCCCAACATTACAACCCACCACCCAACCCTACTCTAAAACCCACCCAAACCCCCCTTAAAAAAACCTAACACTAACCCCTTGAAGATCATCCTACCTTGAGCTGTCTTCACCCAGCCGGGCACAAGTGGTCCTCCAGAGGGGCAGAAGTCTTCATCCGATCAGGACAGAAGGGGTCCTCCAGACGGCAGAAGTCTTCATCCATGCAGCATCTTCTATCTTCATCCTTCCGGAGCGAATCCATCTTGAAGACATCCGACGCGGAGCATCCTCTTCTGTCCACGGCCGACGACTGAATGAAGGTTGCTTTAAGTGACGTCATCCAAGATGTCATCCCTTGAATTCCGATTGGCTGATAGGATTCTATCAGCCAATCAGAATTAAGGTAGGAAAAATCCTATTGGCTGATGCAATCGGATTGAAGTTAAATCCTATTGGCTGATCCAATCAGCCAATAGGATTGAGCTTGCATTCTATTGGCTGTTCCAATCAGAGTAGGGTTGGATGGTGGGTTGTAATGTTGGGGGGTGGTATTGTATTTCTTTTTTTACAGGTAAAAAAGCTGATTACTTTGGGGCAATGCCACGCAAAAGGCCCTTTTAAGGGCTATTTGTAATTTAGTATAGGGTAGGGAATTTTTTTATTATTTTATTAGGGGGATTAGATTAGGTGTAATTAGTTTAAAAAATTATAATTTATTTTTTATTTTCAGTAATTTAGTGTTGTTTTTTTTGTTTTTTTTCATAATTTAGTTTATTTAATTGTATTTAATAGTATATATATATATATATATATATATATACAGTATGCATGAATGTGTGTGTATATATATATATATATATATATATATATATATATATATATATATATATATATATATATATATATATATATATATATATATATATATATATATATATATTGTAAATGGTGTGCAATAAATAAGTTTTTAAGCTCATCAGCAAATTAAAATGAAGGTTATTTGTATGTTGATGAGTATTCCCTTCTTGGTATTGATGAGGCTGAAATCATAAGCAGTGACATTATACTATTTAATGATGAGCACATTTTCACTAGGTAGCTCATTAAATTTGTTTTCCCCAATAATTACCCTTGGTAGATGGGATTAAGCTTGTTAGAATGTTTATGCATGTAACCGTCATTAACATATTTTATGTAAATTAATTTCAACCATCCAAAAACACATTTTAACTCTATAAGTGCATGCAATAAAAATGGAGTGATGATATTATACACCTACATTTTCTAGGTATGTGGTCATCGAGTGTAACAAGTATAATGCTTTATTTAGACATTACAAAATAACAATTAACAATTGCAGTCTATTAGTGTGGCTTATATGTGACCTTTTTGATTTCTACCATCATATTTAACACAGATTTTTTTTCTAACTGTTGGACGTTCACTGTAAAATCGCTTGATGAACAGTTTCCTTCTGCCAACACCTAGTTCACCTTTTAGCTGGAAATAAAAAACACTTTCATATATAAAGGGCCAAAAATTCTAAATAAAAATAAATAAATAGTTGTTTTTTATTTTACTCTTAAAATGTAGATTTGCTTGTCTTCAAGTAATCAGACATCATTACAATTGATGTCTATATGTATGTATGTATGTATGTATATATATATATATATATATATATATATATATATATATATATATATATATATATATATATATATATATATATATATATATATATATATATATTTATTCCTATTTTCTATTATCCAGCCATATGTTATCTTGAATTGGAAATATTAGAAAACCATATAAAGTTTCTTCCGGGCCGCCCAGTTATGCAAACTCAACATCATATCATATAGGCCACTACTACCTTAAACCTTGTTGTGGAGTAAATTACAGTGGTGGTAATTTTATTTTTAGATAGAGAAATTGGAGGTTTATGGAGGTTTGTATTACATTAAACTATTTTAGAAAAGCTGGGTTGATATAATTTAGAAAAAAATGTCCTATGACTCAGACATGATGTAAATATATAGTAAATCCTTAAATATATACAGATAGATACTACTTTGCTATTATTATTTATCTACCTAACTTTCAATATGTTAATTTGCATAATTCTGCTTTCTAAGGACATGCTATTATTATTTTTGTTATTATAGTTTATTTATAAAGCTCAACTAAATGTTGTAGCTTTGGGTACATAAGTAGGTATACAATGCCAATGTTAAAAATATATAGATGCATACAATATACCAACCAAAACAAATAAAAGTGAAAGAAGGCCTGGTTACAACAAAGAGTTCATAGCTAATCTTGTCACCCGAGATGTATTAGTACTACATTTCCCATGATACTTAGGCACTGTGCAGTCTAGATGAGCATACTGGGAAATATAGTTTTGAAACATAAGGGGTGTCAACGTTAGCCATCACTGGTCTAGAGGCTAATGGGTGGGTTGGGGTAGCTTGTTTTTGCAGTGCATGTTTGGCAGTTCAGAATTACTGAACTTGGAACTATACAAGGTTAGAGACGGTCTGATGGAGCAAGGTAGAGAGGTTCAGAGCTTGGGGGCAGCATGTGGGAAGTCTTGGAGGCTGGATAGAGAAGAGGTAATAGGTCAGAAGTTGATTGAAGAGTGCAGTTCAGGAAGTATATGCAGATAAGTGAGGACATAAGTGTGAGGTTGTTGGGATCTTTTTTAAAATGTATTCTAGAGTAAATAGGGAGCTAGTATAGAGATTGGCAGAGAGGGGATGGAGTTGGGGCTTAGGTGAATAAGTCTACCCTGAAGCATTCATGATAGATTGGAGGGGATAACGATGAGATCTAGGAAGACCCTTAGAAGTAGGTCACAGTAGTCAATACAAGACAAAATAAGTGAACAAGTTAGTATTTTGGTAGTGTCTTGGGTAAGGAAAGAGTGTATCCTGGGTAAGGAAAGAGTGTTAGTCGATCATACATTTTGATTATTTGGTTGATTTGAATTAGCTCCCCTTTTAAATAAAAATAACCAGACCCATGTAGCTTAGAATTTTTTTTTTTATTAAAACATTTTTTAATCAATAAAATAATTACAATGTTAAAACTGAATGTTGTTGGGACCCCTTTAAATATAAATTTAAAAGTTCTCCTTTATACAAACTTTTAGTTTATAATTATAAGATAAACAAAATAATAATTGTTTTTTCTTGAGGATGAAAACTGCCATATTAAAATAAACAAAAAAACAATTACTCTGGAAATAAAGTAGCTTGTTTAATCTGGGATTGTTAAAGCTTGCAGATGGTTTCTGCCTACCTTGCTAACAAAAGCTGTGTTATCAGTTGGCTCAAACATAAGGCCTCGGAGGAGGAGAGTAACCATCAAGTATTTTGGCCCTATTAACAGATGGGGGTGGGAGGGATTTTGAGAAGTTGATTATAAGAAAACACGCTTTAGATCAGCAAGAGTTTATGAAACAACAGACTGGCAGAATTGCAAATGTTTCATCATATTTTAATTATTCACTCAATTTAGATCCAAATGTATGTGTTTTGTTGTTTTTTTTTTCTCTCCCTGGCTCGTCTGTCAAATTGTTAGCTGCTATATGATGCACAATTATTTGCTGCCCATCTGTTGATATCACTCAGGCATCTGAAAGTGCTGTATCACCTGTCTGCTGTTTTATGTCCCCCTGAAATATGATATTAAAGGGACAGGAAACCCCAAAAATTTACTTCATGATTTGGATAGAACATTCAATTTCCAACACTTCTATTATCAAATTTGCTTCCTTATCTTATCATTTGCTGAAGGAGCAGCGTTACACTAATTACAGCTAGGTGAACACATCTAGTTAGCCAATTATAAGAGACAAATGTGTGCAGGCACCAATTAGCAGCAGCTTCCACTAGTAGGGTATGTGCACATTCCTTTTCAACAAGGGATACCAAGAGAACCAAGCACATTTGAAAATAGAAGGGAATTTAAAAGTGACATAAAATCACATGTTCGATCTTAATCCTGCAAGTTTAATTGTGACTTTACTATCCAAATTTACTATACTATTCATTATTAACAAAACAACCACAACATACAACAAGCTTAAAGGGACACTGAACCCAATTTCTTTTTCTTTCATGATTCAGATAGAGCATGCAATTTTAAGCAACTTTCTAATTTACTCCTATTATCAATGTTTCTTCGTTCTCTTGCTATCTTGATTTGAAAAAGGCATCTAAGGTTTTTTTTGGTTCAGCGCACTGGACAGCACTTTTTAATTGTGGATGAATTTATCCACCAATCAGCAAGAACAACCCAGGTTGTTCACCAAAGATGGGCCGGTATCTACACTTACATTCTTAAGACCGCTGCTCCATAACTCGTCCGCCTGCTCTGAGGCTCCGGACATCAATCCCCCCTGAGATTGACGCCCCCTGCTAGCGGCCGATTGGCCACGAATCTGCAGGGGATGGCATTGCACCAGCAGTTCACCAGAACTGCTTGTGCAATGTTAATTGCTGACAGCGTATGCTGTCAGCATTTAGTGATGTATGGCAGACATGGTCCGCTACAGTGGATCATGTCCACAAGACATTGATAAATCGGCCCCTAGGGGTCAATTTATCATATGCCGGGCGGACATGATTCGCTGCCAGCATTTAAAATTGCACAAGCATTTCTTGTAAAATGCTTGTGCAATCTTGGCCGCTAGCAGGGAATGTCAATCATCCCGATCGTTTTGGATCAGGATGATTGCAGTATGCCTGAAAGGAGCAGCGGTTTTACAAAAAAAAGAAGCCTGAACTTTGGGCGTAGAAAGCAGCATCCGCTGCTTAATAAATCTACCCCCAGATTTCAACTAGCAGAAATTCCCCCTGAAGCTCTTATTCTACTTTGCTTTAGCACCAGATTTCACACACAAACCCCCCCCCCCCCAAAAAAAAAACAAAAAAAAAACTTCCCCTTACTCTGTATGACAAAAAGGCAAGAGTCTACTTTGAGTTATTTGAATACATTTAAGTTCAGTCCCTAATCCTTACTGTAGATGTTTAAACCACAAAGGTGCTTACAGACTGATTACTGCTGTACAGCTTAGTCCTGCCCCTCAGATCATGTGACAGGAAACAGCAGCTTTCAGAAACCTCAGAGCAGCAGAGTGGTTAAAGGGTAGGGTGACCATATTGTCACTTTTAAAACATGTCTGTGATTGGCTGATGTCTGTCACATGATACAGGGGGCAGAAAATGGGAGAACAAAATAAATTTGCAAGAAGAAAAAAATCTTCTGCTTATTTGAAATTCAGAGTAGATGTTATTGCCTTGTCTTTTTATTAAATACTTGTTAATTTTGCAATTCTACTTCATTTAGTGGTCCTTTAAGAAAAAATGTGACTTGTTTTTACATTCAAATTGAGCAAAATTATTCAAAGACAAAAATTCAGATTGAAATTACTCACTTTTCAAAACGTTGCCCTGTTTGAAAGCTTCCTCTGTCACTTTCCAGATCCATTCACACATGTGTTTCCATTAATTAATTTGGCTTCAATATATTCCATGCAAAATATAGTCTTAATAAATTGACTGCCAGAGAGAAAACCAGCACATTCCATAGTCCTCTCTTGCAGTTAACAGCATTTACTGATCCTTGCTACTCAGGAAGATTTTTTTTATACACCTTTATCTTTGTCTCATATCTTTGTTTATATTATTTATCTATAACTGTCTACAACTCCATCATTACCCCTACCCCGCATGCCCGATGTCTCGGGGTCACATTTGACTCAGATCTTTCTTTCACTCCTCACATTCAGTCATTGGCTAAAGCCTGCCGCTTCCACCTTAAAAACATCTCTAAAATTAGACACTTCCTTACACAAGACACAACTAAGATTTTAATCCACTCTCTCATTCTCTCCCGCCTCAGTTACTGCAACTTTGTCCTCTCTGGTCTCCCCACCTGCCGCCTAGCTCCTTTACACTCCATAATGAATGCCTCTGCCAGACTCATCTTCCTTACACGTCACTCTTCATCTGCTGCACCTCTCTGCCAATCCCTTCACTGGCTTCCTCTTGCCTCTAGGATCAAACACAAAATTCTCATTCTGACATACAAAGCCCTCATCTGCACTGCTCCCCCCTATATCTCAGACCTTGGGGCATATGTATCAAGCTCCGAATGGAGCTTGATGTCCAGTGTTTCTGGCGAGCCTGCAGGCTCGCCAGAAA
Source organism: Bombina bombina (assembly GCF_027579735.1). Lineage (NCBI taxonomy): Eukaryota > Metazoa > Chordata > Amphibia > Anura > Bombinatoridae > Bombina > Bombina bombina. The sequence continues at coordinate 1,191,862,707 of NC_069501.1, read as the reverse complement.
CAGCAGTTATGAAGCAGCAGTCACAAAGACCGCTGCTCCATAACCTGTCCACCTGCTCTGAGCAGGCGGACAGACATCGCCGGAAATCAACCCGATCGAGTATGATCGGGTTGATTGACACCCCCTGCTGGCGGCCCATTGGCCGCGAGTTTGCAGGGGGTGGCGTTGCACCAGCAGCTCTTGTGAGCTGCTGGTGCAATGCTGAATACAGCGAACGTATTGCTCGCCGTATTCAGTGAAGTCTGGCGGACCTGATCCGTACTGTCGGATCAGTTCTGCCAGACATTAATAAATATGCCCCCTTGTCTCCAGATACTCTCCCTCCCGTCCCCTCCGCTCTGCTCACGACCTCCTACTCTCCTCCTCTCTTGTCACCTCATCACATTCCCATTTACAGGACTTCTCCAGACTGGCTCCCATCTTGTGGAACTCTCTGCCTCGCTCCACAAGACTCTCTTCTAGTTTTAAAAGCTTCAAGTGCTCCCTAAAGACTTTACTGTTCAGGGATGCATACAACCTACGCTAACCTTTGTTTATACCAGTTCCTCTCCTCCATTGCTATCCCCTGAACCCCCTTAGCATGTAAGCCTAAGAGTCCAGCTGTTTGTTGATCACCTTCTTCAGAGCTGACTACAACAGTGTAACTCTTGGCAGGACCCTCTACCCATTTGAGCCCTATAATTGTTTTGTTGTACTCTGCCTTTGTTTATAGCGCTGCGGAATCTGTTGGTGCTCTACAAATAACCAATAATAATAATAATAATAATATTAAAGGAAGAGTCTACTCTAGAATTTGTATTGTTTAAAAAGATAGATATACATCTTTATTACCCATTCCCCAGTTTTGCATAACCAACACAGTTATATAAATACACTTTTCTTCATAAATGAAAAGAGTCCACAGGTGCATCCATTACTTTTGGGAAATAAGAACCTGGCCACCAGGAGGAGGCAAAGTCACCCCAACTAAAGACTTAAATACTCCTCCCACTTCCCTCATCCCCCAATCATTCTTTGCCTTTTGTCTCAGGAGGTTGGCAGAGAAGTGTCAAATGTTTGTTTTTGTCTCTTATGGAGGGTAGTATTCTTCGACATGGGACGGGAGTTTGAAGTAATCCTGTCAGTCTCTCAGTGAGGGCTTGGATGAAAGTTAGTCTGGAGATGCAGGAAGAGTCTTTCTGTGAAACCATCCCAACATTTTAACAACTCCACAAGCAATCAGCGTTGTTGAATTTCGCTTTGCTGCCTGCTTTCTTCTCTCAAGTCCATGGCAGAGTCGAGGCTACTATCCATCACACTTGAAGGGCCATGTTCCTGTTCAACGGCGTAGATTCTGGTAAGATCGCTTCATTTTGCTTCTTCATGATTGTACTGTAACTCATTTGTTCCTGCGATCTCACATGGAAAATACAGGGTCTCAGTGGCACTCCTTTAGTATCTAGGCTGTTCTAGAGCGACTTGTTCCTCGGGCTTGGGGATTCAAGAGACTGCTGAGGCATCCGCCTTGGGGGGCCCTGTCCTCCGGGAGGCAAGTTCCCTATCGCTTGCTACTTCTGCACATGTGGGTAACCCAGGTTATGTTTTTTCCTCCTCTGAGGGTGGATTGTTCCGCCCGGAGGTTATGGCACATTTTTTGCTTTTACATACTTTTGGCGCTTGCACGTCTACAAAGTCCAGATCTTTATTTGCGATTGTGTTTGTGCCAGATTGCCCCCGGTCTCTTGGCCACAGGAGGGCATGTGCAGTTCCCTGTGGGTGTAACTGTTCCTGAATGTTGTGCCTTTCGTTACAGGCTGGCTCGCCTTCATGTTCTACTCAGACACATTTTTGAGCTGTTTGGGGACCCTATCCTTCTCTATGGGACTCATCAGTCTTCTCCTTCTAATGGCTCACCTCGTTTGACATGGGGGGGATGAAGTAATCTTCTTTAAGTCTTGTTATCGAGATCCTTTTCAGTTTTGTTGGAAGAACAGAGTTTCCGTTTGGCTGGTTGTGCAGGTCTTTCTGTTCTTCTTGGGCATTCACCCTCGGGTTGCCTGCCATTTTATTTTATCCAGTTAGGATGGATTTTATTTTTCTTGTTCATACTATGTTTACTGCGGGATCTTTCTCTGGGATCAATACTCGCTGTTTGCTTTTATGGAAGTTGTTTAGGACACGTTAGTCCCATGTTATGACCCTAGTTGCAGGATGGTCCTACTTGGGTTCTGATCTTCTGTCTTGCGGCTTATTCAGACTTGTAGCGCATTTTATACCTTGCTGGTCAGGTTGGGGTGCTGAGTGCTCTTAACATTATGTATGTTTATTGTTATTTGTTTTTCAAGTTTCAGCTAAGCATTCTCAAGAGGACTTGCGGGTCTGTGCAGCTCTCGGATTGTTTCAGTCCTAAATATACATCTCTCTGGTGACTGGGTCAGTGATTTTTGCTGCATCACTCTCTGTTGCTTCCAATATCCTCAGAACCTAGAGTATTCCTTCCCACGTGGTGGGAAAATTAGAGGGTTTAACGCCTCTTTTCCGCCAGTAGGAGTGATATTGCTTTAGGAAATTGTCCCTTTTGAACTTGTTCCTTTAGTTGTTCTCTTCTTCATTGAGACCTCTTGGATTTGTCTGTTTCTCCTTGTGGATGGGTCACCTTCGGGAGTTGGTTGTTCCTTTTTCATGACATTAGACAGTAAGGTCTTTTTGGGCTCCAATTAGGTATTGGGAATATTCTGCATCTCCTTCTTGGGATAGAAGAGGTACTAGTAGTTTTCCACTCATATGGTTCAGGTATTGCCATCCAGATGACATCCAAACCCATGTTTTACTGTCCTCTGACTTTGAATCTGAGATGATGTGGAGGCTTGATGTTGCTCTGTTCGAGTGACTTGTCATCACTGTTTCCCTTGTGTCTGGAGCTCATGGCTAGCTGGACAGCTAGATCAGCATACAAATGCTCTGTGACTACTCTGTACTGTAGCAAAACGAGGGTTGCTAGTTCGATCCCCGGCGAGGTCTACTCAGCCTTTCCCTCTTTTGAGGTTGATAAAATGAGCAGTGCCTTGTGTCCCTTAAGGGGGATTAGCCGCATTTTTCAAGCACAATCAAGAAGCAGGGCTTCTTGCTCTTGTTATCCAGTTTATTCTAAATTTTTCCCTGGGAGGTCTGTTTTTTATATCAGATGAGGGATTTATGTTCCTGGAAGATTGTTTAATCTAAACATTTGTGGGGCCTGGGCTTCTTGTCCTGATCTTCCAGTTTTACTCAGCGTTTCCTCTCTGTGAATCCCGCTGTGGGATGTTACCAGACCTTATGATCCTAGGACTAGCCAGGGGGTTCCAGTTTCCTGAGTACTTGGGCTTAGCCCTTGTTCTGGCTGTTCTGTTTTACAACTTGGCCAGATTTACTGAGAGCCGGGGCTTCTTGGGGCTTGTCTTGTGCTGAACGATACGGTTTCCTTGGGACAGCCAACTAACGTGGCCTGATGGTGGGCTTTCGTGCCTGAGTTTGCTACTTGTAGTTTTCTGTTTGCTCAGTCTCTAAATTCTGACGTTTTGAGGACTTTGTCTTCAGCTGTCTTTTTCGGTGCTGTTGCACGATGTTTGGGAGATGTTTCTTCTCCTTGATGATGCCTGGTTGCTCCTTGTGGGATGGGCATCGTCTCCCCTTGTTCTCAAGATCCATTCGGGTCTATGTTGACTTGGCCTTCCTTTGAAGGGGGTTTTCCTTTATGGAATTTGCTGTACCTTTTGGGTATACCTTTGGCTTACCCTTGTCCTCTCCCTTTTGGGGATTTTGTTACTGTACTAGTAAGGGTTGTGTGGGACCGACTGCTGGGCGACGGTTCTCCTGGAGGAGTGTTGGCTCAGTGAGTATGCTTGTGGTCTCTAGTTAGGCTTTCGCACTACCTGCGGGTCAGTGTCCTTGGGGCCTTTTCCTTCTAGTTTTTTTTGCCCGGCCCCCGACGAAGCGTGTTTTGGTTGGGTTGGGGGTTTTTCAGGCCTGCTTCCCTCAGAATGGTCCGCCTATTGTACCCTCCCGTTTTGGCATTCAGTGTCCTCTATAGCTTGGGTATTGTATTCCCAAAATTAATTAATGCAGCTGTGGACTCTTTCCATTAATGAAGAAAAACTTAAATTATGCTTACCTAATAATTTTCTTCAGATGGAAAGAGTCCACAGCTCCCCATCTGTATTTTTTTCTGTAGAGCGTCTTTTATTTTTTATTCTTCTGGCACCTTTTCACCCTGGTATTTCTTCTACTGTTCCTTATTCCTCTGCAGAATGACTGGAGGATGAGACAAGTGGGAGGAGTATTTAAGCCTTTGACTGGGGTGTCTTTGCCTCCTCCTGGTGGCCAGGTACTTAATTCCCAAAAGTAATGAATGAAGCTGTGGACTATTTCCATCTGAAGAAAAGAAAATTATCAGGTAAGCATAATTTAAGTTTTTTACCTCTGTGATTACCTTGTATCTAAGCCTCTGCAGACTGCCCCCTTATTTCAGTTCTTTTGACAGACTTGCATATTAGCCAATCAGTGCTGACTCATAGGAAACTCCACAAGAGTAAGCACACTGCTATCTACATGGCACACATGAACTAGCTCTGTCTAGCTGCGAAAAACTGTCAGAAAGGCACTGAGATAAGAGGCGACCTTCAAGGGCTTAGAAATTAGTCTACAAGCCTACTTAGGTTTAACTTTTAACTAAGAATACCGAGAGAACAAAGCAATGTTGATGATAAAAGTAAATTGGAAAGTTGTTTAAAATTGCATGTCCTAGCTGAATCATAAAAGTTTAATTTTGACTGATTATTATTATCAGCTCATTATTTCAATAATAATAATAATAATAATAATAATAATAGTATCAATTTAACAGCAAGCATAATTATATTTATTTTAAATGTCACAGAACCACCAACAAACCAAGCAACTGAATATATTTTTTAAATGTTGCATGAGGTCTTTCGTAATAGAAGTCTTCATTTCATATCATTTTGCTAATGTTTCAATATTTGATAACTTTCAATGACAAGATACATGTCCCAGAGACTAACTGCAAAAGAACAAACAATAAATTAATGTTAATATGATTTTACTGCCATGGGAGAGTAGCAGATTGCTGTTAAATAAAAATTAATTCATATATCAGTCATTATTAGTCAAAGTTGCATGCTTCGTTAATATGCATAAGAATTAACTGATGTCAAACATTTAACAGAGAGATTCATGAGAAAGAATTTTTTTTTTTAAGTCCCAAGGTTCATTAAAGAAAAATTAAATAGAGACCTTTGAAAGATTTGATATGGCTCATCTAGGAATTGATAGAAAATTAAGAAAAGTCAAACTTTCATTCAGGATACTTGAGATAGGGGAAGCTATATTGTTTTGTTCCTTTGGGATTTCCATCATTATTAGTCGGAAAGAAAACACAGGTCGATTGCTGAAGGGAATGGCTTCCTGTAGCTTGCAATGGGCATGTTATCTTTAATTACAATTGGGACACAAAAATCTTTCTGAAATATCTTAATAACTACCTTTTTTTGGAGGTCATAACATATAATTAGAACGTAATCTTTCTGAAATATCTTAATAACTACCTTTTTTTTGGAGGTCATAACATATAATTAGAACTTAATTGTTTCTGAAGCAATGCAAGGATTTTTTTTTATTAATTTTGAACTTTTTTGCAATTAACTTTCAAGTTATTTTAGTAATAGCAGTGGCTCATAACAAAACAATCTAAGAGTATGTCATTTAATTATTGCGCAACTTTCATGGTAAGATCTTAATTACTTTAATGCTTCATTGCTTAGCAAAGCATATAATAATATGTAGCTAAATGCTAAAAGGATATCACAGAAAAGAGATATATTTTATGTATAATTATTCCCAATCAATTAGTATAAAAATACACTTCGAGCAAGCAGGTTCATTGGCACTGATATTTTAGTATCTCCCAATCTCAAATCTCAATTGCTTCTGTATTATTATTAATACAATGATTATAATAATGATGTATTTGCTAATTGATGACAAATGAACACATATGTACATTTTTTAAAAAAAGGTGCCGGTACTCAATACAAATATTACCTGTTGTGAAATGGCAGAGGTGGTGGTATATATATATATATATATATATATATATATATATATATATATATATCTATATATATATATATATATATAAAGCGAAGTGTTCTCTCATGAACGGACATCATCTCAGAAGCTACCACCTCAGAGCAGCCTCTTTTAGTCCAATGGTGTTTTTTACAGTGGAGAATTTCCTGAAATATTATCAGTCTGATTCCGCCTAACAAGGTCAGTCCAGCCCAGAAATACCAGAAACTTCCTCTCTGAACAAGGACAAGCACAGACAATCGGCCTTCTTTGGGCCTCGTCAGTAAGGTGCAGCCCAAAATTCTTTAGCCATGCACCTGGCCTACAACCATAGAGGCAGGGGCAAAACTACCATTGATGCAGCAGGTGCTGTGGAACCACGGTACTGGGTGCCCATAATACCCAATCTGTAAACAGGCATGTGCCCATATGGTCATTATCAGTGTACAGAAACTCAATTATCATTATACAGTGCATTGTGTTCACTATTAATGTATAGATATTCCCTCATTATACAGCACAGCATATTTATCAGAGTATTCATACTCATCATATTTATACAGAGCAGTGTACTCATCAGGGTATAGTGTATAGAAACTCACATCATTAAACAGCACATGTGCTCACTGCCAATGTATAAATACTCAGTATCATTATAAAGTGCAGCATGCTCATTATCAGTGTGTACATGGGGGGAGGGCCAAAAAGGTTTTGAACTAGGGCTCTCTGTTGAGTAGGTCTTCTACTGCATTCAGGCACAACTCCCCCTGTGCAAAAGTATGCCCAAAGACTGCCACAGGCCTACAGCGACACATGCACATCTCCCCCCGAGTGAAAAGCACACCTATGGATGGCTCACTGTCCTACAGCCACACCATGCTCAATTTCCCTGTGAAAAGCCACACCCATAGACTCCATGAAGCCTATAGCCAAACAGGCACACATGCCCCTGTGAAAAGCCACACCAACACAGTTCCCATTGGGAAAAGCTACGCCTATGGACTAAGCATACATCCACACCAACACACTTCCTATTGTGAAAAACTCTACCCAGGGACTGCCACATGCTTCTGGACTGCTCTGACCACACCCTGAGAAAACTCTTACTTTTCCTACTAGTTCTGTTATTGAAATTCAGAAGTTTTGAACATATGTTTTACCCAACTTAATAATACTTGTTCATTGTTACTTAACATTAATATTTCCATATCTCTGATTGAAGTGTAAAAAAAAAATGTTTAATGATTTAAACCTGGGCTTTTCTTTGTTTAAAATCAATGCACCCGTGTTTCTTTCCAATGAGCACTTACCATTCAGATTATCAGCATGCCAAAATAGATCAGTAAATAAGCCAATCTCAATACCAGTCATATCACAAGATTCCAGAGCAAACTTCCTTGAACTGTTAGATGCATGCTTTCTTTACTGATCTCAGGACAAGCAGCCATATTGAATGCTTAAAGGCCCTTTACAATGGCATCTGGCTACTAGAAACAGTTTATTTAAGTTACCTTCTGCATAGTCATATTTATGTAATATTTAAAAACTGTGTACATAAATTCTGTGTCACTTTCAAGTACACTAGCATAAGCATAACATGTCCCTTTAATGTATTGTCCTTTTAAAAGTGGCCTGTTCTGGACTAGAATCTAAAATGCAGAATTAAATCAGAATATTACCAATTAGCTGAGCCACTTCACATTGATTTACGTAAAATATTTCTTTTAAAACATTGAAACTAAATTATAGTATGTTTCCTGCATCACCTGCCATTCCTAAGTATGACAACAAAGGTAGTTTATCTAAAGCTTTGTAAAACTTACAAAATATTTTTTTAGAACTTTTGCTACTTTTTATTTAATGAATGAAATTGGGTCAAAACCCAACTTAGTTCCATTGTGTCCTATAAAGCATCACTTAGGCATTCCGCCCCTGTATTCTCCCGGTCTTATAGTTCATAATGGTTCAGTATTGCATCCCAGTGGGAACTAGTGTTAAACCTTTGCTCCTGCAGCTTGGATTGTTTGGTTTCATTAAAATAAAAGTATTATGAATATAGTCAACTTATCATTTAACTGGATACAGTTTTTTTCTATTTCATGTTTCCAGTTTGCCTCCCACATTCTTAATTCTTATGCCAGCACAGCATTCCTTTTCTTTCCATGATTCCAAGAAATGCAAGAGGTATTTGCCCCCTGGCACTTACATGTGGAATTGTGTTGTGGAATGATACCTGGCTTAACCTAGATATCTATGCACACGGACTCTGTAATGTTAAATAAGAATGGTCTCTTTCATTTCTATAAATCAGTGAGATACAAGGGAATTGTTTAGTTAAAAAAAATACTAAAATAGCAGCATTGCATTCCACATCAGTGAATTATGAAAATGTTCAGCAGAATCAAAGCAGTCCTACCATGATGTGACACAGTTTACTCTTCAAGCTTTGCCTATTTAGAGCACACCAAATTTGTACCTCTGTTTCTATAGCTGGCTCATTGTCTTCCCTGTGTTGCTTTATTATATTTATTTCTGTTTTATAGTTTTATATAAAACAATTGCAAACACAAGACAGCTTTATCCAAAAAAAAATGTTGAATATATGTGTGGCACATTTATTGTCACCCTTTTAGTCAATACTTTGTGTTACCTCCCTTTGCCAAAATAACAGCTCTGAGTCTTCTCCTATAATACCTGATGAGGTTGGAGAATACAGGGCATGGGATCTGAGACCATTCCTCCATACAGAATCTCTCCAGATCCTTCAAATTCTGATGTTGATGCTGGTGGAGTCGCCGCTTCAGTCCACCCCAAAGGTTTTCTATGGGGTTCGAGTCAGGGGACTGGGATGAATGATTCACAAAATTTCCAGTTGACTGGAACTTTTTAATTATTGCCCTGATGGTGGAAATTGGCATTTTCAATGCTTTTGCTATTTTCTTATAGCCACTTCCCATCTTTTGAAGCTCAACAACCTTTTGCCACACATCACAGCTGTATTCCTTGGTCTCACCCATTGTGATGAATGACCAAGGGAATTTGGCCTATGTGTTTCATCATATTTATACCCTTGTGAAACAGGAAGTCACGACTGATCAATTTCCTGTTCCTAGTCACCCAGGCGTACAAAAAAATGTAAAAAACAAAGATACCAAGGGGGACAATATTAGTGGAGGGCACTTATATATTGTATAAATATGTCTACACACACACACATACATATATATATATATATATATATATATATATATATATATATACACACACACATACATATGCATGCACGAACACACACACACATATATATATATATATATATATATATATATATACACACACAAACATATGCATGCACGCACGCACGCACGAACACACAAAGGATGGGTCCATTGCGAAAGATAGAAGATCTCTATGCATAACATGAACAGCCTTCCCTGTTGTTTGTTCTTCAATGCAACTGGATGTAAGAATTTCTCATGTGGGATAAAGCAAACATTGATGGCACTTAACAAAAGCATACTTTTGGGTTGCTTTGGTGCTAAAGTCTCTCAACAACCTACCAAAGACTTATATAATGCAATTTAATAAGAGCCCCTTTCTAAAAGGGAATAGATGGTCAAGGGAAATATGCTTCACTAGTTTCTGAACGTGTTTTATCATCAGTCATTATCTTAGAAATCCTTTTCCTTTGAGAAACAATTTTGAACATATCAGGATCCATTTGCATTATCAGTTTGCCTAAACAAATGTTGATGCTCATTGCTCTTATATAGCCGTTCCTTTCATGACTTATTCTGTATTGTTTATGATAAAATTCATTTTTCACAAACGTTCAAATTTTGAAATACATGTTTTGGCTTTATTAAAACTGTGTCTTCTGACACCAGCTTTTCTAAGTCTTAGAAACCACATCTAATAAATATTTTAATTTTCAAAAACTGTAGTTGTACTAAGATGGCTGACTGTTTGAAAGCTACTCCGGCAAGCACAACAGGCCTTTGCTGTGTTTCCTGTTACTTCACAATGATTATAAACTGTGATTTTAACGTTTATAATACATGCTAATTTACAGCGCTGGCAAAGCAAAGAATGCAAGCTACAATTTATCAAAGTTAGAGAAAGTATAAATTGCTAATAAACCTGAACTATCATAGAAGAAAAAGCCTTGAAAGCAAATAGCAGTAAAACTTTAAATAAAAAGTGAGAAAGTTGTTTTGATTTGCACAATCTAAGATAAAGCACAACAGATTATAAAAATTATTCTTAAAGGGACGCACTAGCTTCTTTTGACACAGTTTTCCTACTAGCACCCACTATGGTAATCCCACTGCTCCCTTTCACCTCTTATGCCATTTAGTGTACCTTAAAGGGCCACTAAACCCAAAATCTTTCTTTCATGATTCAGATAGAGAATAGAAATTTAAACAACATTACAATTTACTTCTATTATTTATTTTGCTTCATTTTTTAGATATCCTTAGTTGAAGAAAAAGCAATGCACATGGTGAGCCAATCACACGAGGCTTGAATGTGCAGCAACCAATCAGCAGCTACTGAGCATATCTAGATATGCTTTCCAGCAAAGAATATCAAGAGAATAAAACAAATTAGATAATAGAAGAAAATTAGAAAGATGTTTAAAATTGCATTCTCTTTCTAAATCATGAAAGAAAAAATGTGGGTTTCATGTCCCTTTAAGTAATCTCACCGCCCCACACAAAGTCCAGGTGAATAGGAATACAGCACCACTGTTTGTGCTCGGTGACAGGGGTTAACTGCAATAACCCAGTGGAATCCAAAATACAGAGTTCACCAGCACCAATATGGTAAAACATGTATAATCTTTATTAAAGACCCATTTAAAAATAGCGACGTTTCGGGTTTAACCCCTTAGTCATGCCACCGCCCCACACAAGGCTGCACTTCCTACTTTGGGAACTACTGATCTATAGCAATAGCTATACATGGGCAACATTGAATAGGATATGAAATGTAAAACAACTTCCAAACCAGCTTTAAAGCTATATCTACTATTTTGCCAAAATTTGCATTAAACAATTACCACAAATGATGTTAATTGAAGTGGGGCATTGTTGATACAACCTGATAATTATAAGGGACATCTTGCTTTATTTTTTATCTGAAACCCGGTGTAAAACATAAAGAGCCTGGAGACATTGTAGGTGCCAGTTTAGCATTCTGGCACAGTATTTTAATATTCTCAGTGGCGTTTTAGTAGTCCCTAAATTTCCATAGACTAATCAGGTTATAAATTGTGCAAAGGGAATGACATGACTCAACATTAATTGATTTGGTAATTGTTGTAGCTGTTATTACAAAAACCTATAATGACAGATAATTTCAACAATGCCATTAAATCTCATAAACTATTGTGTTGAAATGATGTACAGACTGAGCAAATAAGGCATATAATAGAGAAGCCCTCTACATTTTTTCCTAGAAGATCTAAATATTAGTAGAATAAATTAAGAATGTTAGGATCAAGGAATGATATTTGACAAGACATTTTATTTTCTCCTTAAGCAGAGATATTTTTATTGAGAAATTATACTTGTATTGATTTTGGAATGTTCAGAAGATATCTAGGATTAAATATTGACATCATTAAAACAATTGATCTTCCATTCTTCTGATTAGTTGAAAGAAATAATAGTGCCAGAATATTGTTATACTTTGCATAACATTGATCTACGGCGTGTGAATAGTGCATGATTTATACATCACACCTTAAACTATGTCTGAGTGATCTTTTTATGTTGCAAATTTGGATTGAGAAAGATGTGAGACATTTTTTGCTCTAGAGGTAAGAGATGCATCTATTGTGAAGCAATTTTCAAAGCCATCATCACATGAATTGATTTTCACAGCTAGAACCATTTTTGTCAGAGTCTAACACATTGTAGCATTTCTCCATGAGAAGATTGCGTGACATTTCACCCCATTGTACAGTTATCAAAATGGGACAATTAGAAAATGTCAAAAGAAACATCTGAGGCTGACTGTAATTCACAATACTGTTTAGCTGGCTATTTAACAAGCTTTGCTCAGCAGATACTAATTATTACTTTTAGTATTGATATTATTATTATTATTATTATTATTATTATTATTATTAATTTGCAAAGTGCCTTGATACTATGCAGTGTTGACTATATTACCACTGATATATATATATAAAATAACAATTTTGAATAGAAGCATTTTAATAATGTACTTGCTTAATGGAAAAAATGCTTCTAGTAACAGTCATTACTTTCAATGGCATATGCACCAGCATCAAAACACCATGCCTGTTTAGTTAGATGTACCTTGTATGATGTAAATTAAGTCATTCCAATCTCATCCCATATACTACATGTTTACTGTTTTTTAGGCTGAAAACATTTTGTGGGAATTACACACTCAAGCAGACTTTCTCCACTACATATTTATATAATGACTTTACCATATCAAAGCAAACTTACTTCTCCAAACATATATATTCCTTGTACTCAAACACCAAACACATCTTCTCTACTTTTTAATTTTCTACTCTTTTTCTGCTCCCTATAGTGCTCACATCCAACAGCTTTGTCTTTAAGATAAAAACCAACTTCATTATACAACACACCTGCACCTAAGATTTCTCTTCCATCTTAGTTTATTTCCTCTTTCTACCCTAAACACAGCTATTCATCTCTTTAGACTCTTTTTAACTACTATCTGATTTCCATCCAAGTTCAAATATTCCCTCATAACATCCAAAATTCCCTTAACTCCTGTGTAAGTGGCACTGCCCTATCTTGCATTAAATATAGCTACTCCATCAATTTCTCCATTTTTTTCACCACTTTGCTGTCTCTCCCACTGTCTATTAGTTTACTCCAAGGGGCCAAATTACCATCTATCGGACATGATACGCTGCAGCGATCATGTCTGCTCAAAATCGCTGAATGCCGACAGCATATGCTGTCTGCATTTAGCATTGCACAAGCAGTTCTGGTGAACTGCTTGTGCAATGCCACCCCCTGCAAATTTGCGGCCAATCAGCCGCTAGCAGGGGTGTCAATCAACCCGATTGTATATGATCAGGTTGATTGCTGTCCGTCGCTCAGAGCAGGCGTAGCGGTCTTAAGACTGCTGCTTTTATACTCCTGTTTCTGGCAAGCCTAAAGGCTTGTGCAGAAACGAGGGGAACAGGGGCTATTCAGCCCTTGTTAAATCGGCCCCCAAGTCTCACTCTCTGGTACCCTATACTTTTTAAGTCGGTTTTACACCTTTTAAGCCCTTAAGACATCCAATACCACTTCTAAGACAGGTAAAAATTGATATGTCTGCCCCAGCATATCTTAGTCCCATTTATATCTTTTTGAAGACCATATAACTCAGACCTTTTCAAATGTGGACTCCCAGTGCCTCAAAATCAATATGTCCAAGACTTCTTTTTTACTGATTGACCTTCTATCAACACACCAAGACCCTAAATCTTTATCATTGTTGACAGCTCCATTATTATCATATACAGTCCATGTCCACTGCCTTAGCGTAAAGCTTGATCCTGCCCTTTCCTTTTTACACCTACCACCAACATTCACTTCTCACCAAATCCTGCTGCTTCAGATTATGCAACATTGGTAAAAAAAAATAATTAATTAATCGAAAACAAAAATTTGACCCAATTACATATTGCATTACATACCGACTCCAAAACACTTCTAATTGGTCTTCTCACAGTTTACCCCGTTTAAATCTATTCTAAATGCCTCTACCAGTGTTATCCACCTTACCACAGTTCCATATCTGCTGTTCCTCTATTCCTCCCCTTACCATGGTATCCATTAACTTCTAGGATTAGATTTAAAATTCTAACCTACAACACTCATCCCAACACCTGTCTCTTTCTCAACATACTCCCCTTGCTGTCTCATTTGCTTTGTCTCTGACTTATACCTCTAAGTCACATTAATTCCTCAATTCCTCTCTCATAATTAGTTCTTATTGGAAAGTCTAAACAGAAATGCAAGACTCCACCAACAGAAATACTCCAATTTAGAAACCATTATCAAAATGGGTTTGCTTCCGCAACAGGGTTCGCTTCCGTGATCTTGTCCATCCGGGATCGCAGAAAACATCTGCTTGTGCAATGCTGCACCCTGCTCAATCTAGCCCAATGGTGCATGAGTAGTGGCTGTCAATCGCTCCAGGCGAATGTGTCTGAAGTGATTTTAATCCACCAGCCAAAAGATGATTAAAGGTTCGGAAGCAGCAGTCTGATGACAGCTGCTTCTTAATGTTTGGCTGCAGGCATGCGAGCCTAAGGCGAAGGGCCCCCAAAGCTGAATATGCAGATTGCTAAATGGAGCCCATAGCATGTATAAACTCCAAGTAAATAAACAATATTTAACTCATAATTTAGGTTCTGAACTCACTGTTTATTCTAAAGAATTGTAATTTCTCCCAGATCCATATTTTTCAAAATAGAATCAAAACATAGTGCAGTGAGTTTATCTTCTCAAAAACCCCCAAAAAGGAATGATGTATTCACTGGAACACACTCCAAATCTCTAGTTTGAGACAAACAAGCTGTCAATTACATAACACATTTTCATTTATTCATAGAAATATAGAAAGTTAAAAGCTCTACAAAGGTATAATATCAGTAATATTAATATCATATTTTAACCCATGTACATTGTTTCTGTATTTTTGTGGAATTGTGCGTAAAGAAATATACAATCTATTAAGTACAGAATAACATAAATGCATTTTTGAGTTCTGGGATCAGTACAATTATAGAACAAAGTGTATTGTGAAGAAAGCAAGCACTTCTGGCATCACTATATATTTCATTTGTAAAGGTTAAAGTGAACAAGCAATCTGTCCAAATAGTGGCATTTAGCCATGCTTTAAAAGAGTTTGGTAAAGTAGAAAAAAAAAGAGAGAGAGAGAATTGTCTGCGTTCCTGCAGCCCGTAGAAGTGATTAAACTCAAGAGCTGTCATGTACATCTCAATGTGAATGGTATTGGTGAGGTTCGGTGTGACAGCTGAAACAGTAATGTCGGAGGCTAAGGTTACGTCGCCAGCCAATAGCTTGGAAGTTATTTCCTTTCCCACAGACATTGCAAAGGCTGCTAACATTACTATAACATATTATTTGTCTAGCTTTTTGTCTTATGTTTCTTTGCTTACCAATATAGATTTCATTTTCTATCCCTGGATTATATTGGTATAAACTCCTATAAAAAATATTCCCATCTTACAAAATATACATAGCACTTGGTCTTCTTGAGTTTTTTTTTCTTTCTTCTACATCTATTTTGCATGGATTAGTTTGATACAGAAATATTTTAAAACTAACAAGAGCTCTAAGCAACATTCTGAAAACTAGTAGTGTTTTCAAAGAAAGTGATCAGATGTTAATATATATTTGTTTACATGTATGTATTAATCGTTTTATATTTATTTGTATTTAAAGGGACAGTTTAGTCAAACTTAAACTTTCATGATTCAGATAAGGGCATTTCATTTTAAGCAACTTTCCAATTTACTTTTATCATCAATGTTGCTTTGTTCCTTTGGTATTCTTAGTTAAAAGCTAAACCTAGGTAGGCTCATATGCTAATTTCTAAGCCTGTAAAGACCATCTCTTATCTTATTGCATTCTGACAGTATTTCCCAGCTGGACAGCACTAGTTCATCTGTGCCATATAGATAAAAATTGTGCTCCCTCCAGTAGAGTTATTTATGAGTCAACACTGATTGGCTAAATTGCAAGTATGTCAAAAGAACTGAAATAAAGGGGCAGTCTGCAGAGGCTTAGATACAAGATAATCACAGAAGTAAAAAGTGTATTAATATAACCATGTGTGCTGCGCAAAACTAGGGAATGGGTAATAAACGGATTATCCATCTGTTTAAACAATAAAAAATATGGTGTAAACTATCCCTTTAACGGGATATGAAAGT
Source organism: Bombina bombina (assembly GCF_027579735.1). Lineage (NCBI taxonomy): Eukaryota > Metazoa > Chordata > Amphibia > Anura > Bombinatoridae > Bombina > Bombina bombina. Next base: position 1,191,846,635 of record NC_069501.1, on the reverse strand, counting down.
CAAAACCTCATGATTCAGATAGATCATGCAATTTCAATAGACTTTTTAATTTACTTTATTCTCTTGGTATCCTTAGTTGAAAAGTATTCCTAGGTAGGCTCAATAGCAGAAATGCACTTCTAAGAGCTAGTTGCTAATTGGTGGCTGCACACATATGCGTCTTGTTATTGGCTCACCAGATGGGTTCAGCTAGCTCCCAGTAGTGCGTTACTGCTCTGCTGCCTTTAACAATGTGTTTAATTCCTTTGCATGGTACAATATAATAAAACATTACAGCACTTTTTTACACTTTTATGTATCTTTGACCAAAAAGATCTTTTAAAAACAATGTTTATTTATTCATTACATTAAAATAGTTATTACCAATTATATACATTTAAAAGTCCAGGCAAATTTGTTTTTTACACATTTATAGCATGTTGACATTCACCTTTATTGCACCAAAATGAGTTGTGAATTCTGTGGGATATATTTTTTTTCTAATTTGCTTTTCTACTTTCTTGTAGGAGTTATTTCCACTGCAGATGTACTGGACAAAGAAACAACAGATTCCTACTGGCTAACGGTATACGCTACGGACAGAGGAGTCGTTCCACTCTTCTGCACCATTGAAGTTTACATTGAAGTGGAAGATGTAAATGACAATGCACCACTGACTTCAGAACCTATTTATTATCCTACTGTCATGGAGAATTCCCCAAAGGATGTAGCTGTGCTTCAGATTCAAGCAACAGATCCGGATTCAAATTCAAACGATAAGCTGACCTACAAGATCACAAGTGGAAACCCGCAGAACTTTTTTGCTATTAACTCCAAAACAGGTAAAACAAAACCATTTATTTCACTGGTTGTGTTGCATAATGAGGGATAAAAGCTTGTGCTTACCTTTTATTTTATTGTTTTGGATATTAATGTTTTTTATATATATATGCTCAGCTGGGTGATCGGCTCATACGCCGCTATTATAAATGTCTTGAAGAAGGCCCACACATTGGTCAAAACATCGACATTTGAACCAATGTAAAACACATTTGGAAATAAAATTGCACTATTTTTTGCTTGAATACAAGCCCTGTGAGTGCCCTCCTACATATATATATATATATATATATATATATATATATATATATATATATATATATATATATATATATATATATATATATATATATATATATATATATATATAAATAAAGAGAGAGAGAGAGAGAGAGAGAGAGAGAGAGATAAGAAACCTTATGATTTAATCCATTTAGAAGGACCATATATAAATAAATATATATAGATATGTATTTATATTTACAAAACAAGACATATGTACACAAATATAAATACATAGAGGCAATCAACAGTTCAACCTGCCTACAATAAACTATATTACTTACAATTTTGCTTAGCAAATCAAAGGATGAAAATAATTTTCACCAACCAAGGCATTTGTTAGTGTTACAGTGGTAGCAAATACATTGCTGACAATAAAGCTGTAGATGTGAGGCCTGTTTCTAAACAAAATATGCGTAAAGGCAATGCTTTTCTTTAACAAAATGGCTTTAAAAGGACATTAACTACCTCTTAATTTTGTGTAAAAATTATGTTTATTCCACACTCCCTATAAAGTCCAAAAAGCAAATGATCTAACCCACAGATGTTGCAGCGTAAATAACTGGTTTAGGGGATTTGCACTGTATGAAAATCTAGGTACAAATGTAGCTTTTTTGGCCAAATCCCAGTTTTTACACAAAAGCAAGAGGTGTTTTATGTCATTTTGAATTTCTATTCAGTACTCTTGTAATGGAACGGAACAGGCCTAATGTTACCCGAGCATATCAGTAATAAGTGAGCAGGACATGTCACCATATTTCATATGCACAAGGTCAATACATGATTCAGACCCAGTCATTAATATGTCATTTTTTGTCCCTACTCAACCAATGGATCTCCAGAGGATAACACTTTTTTTTTTTTTTTTTTTTTTTTTTCTTTTTTAAAGGGCATGATAGTTCAAAAATGTACATGATCTGATGTCATTTTAGCACTACTGGCCCATCCTCTACTGATTGGGTCACCGGCCACATCTGCTCTGGATTAGCAGTTTTCTGCAGTTCCAAGCGGTACTTTAACTATGTATTTAATCTATTTGCAGCATCAGTAGTGCCAAATGACATGCTCTAACGAATTAGAGCATCTATCTTTAGCAACACAATATCCCTTTAAGTTTACTAATTTTGAAGTTGTTTCTGTTCCATAAAATTGGATCTGATATAGTGGGAAAATGATAAATGCAGCCCTTATACAGTCCACTGCAAATCATCCTGAGAGGTTATTTCCATTACAATAATGATATACATAATACGATTTATAGTCATTATTATTTATTTTTAACTGCTTTGATGCTGGAGTGCAGTGCTTTATCATTTTGAGTGTTGGCAATACAAAAAGTAGGTCACAGGTTTAAGGCTAAGATTCATATACACTGTCATTTGAGCCTAACCTCTAAGTGATTTTTCCACTGTTGGGAGCCTCTTGTTCATTTTGTATGGCATTGCAGGCTTTGATATAACAAGGCAAACAGGTCCAGTTCACAGCAGTGTCCAGTTAGGTACATATACTGTACACTGCATCTGCCAGACCCTGCTGTGTACCCAGTAATCAGTATCCTTCTGCAGCCATATTAAATCTTTCAATTTTCTATAAAATGAAAACAGCACTCTGCGGAACACCTGCTATCAGCATCTGCACCTGGACATAGCTGCAATTTTAACTTGAGTAGTCAATAAAAATAATGTACGGTGTGTTCTAAGGAAAATAAAAACATTTGTGTAGAATGTTTCCTTTAGTCTATATAAAGCAAGCAGCTGCAATCAACCCTTCCATACTAAAAACTGAAACAGTAGAGCAGAAAACTTTTTTTTTAATTTACTTGACATTTCTTTTGTTAGCTCGGTGTGATTGAAGTAAGCTCATATTTTTCCAAATAGCATTTGAATTTGCGTAAACAGAGCAATTATAAATGAAAATGTGTAATTTTAATGAGAGATAATGTGTTCAAATAAAAAAAAAACCCACAAATGAATACCAGAACGAAAGGATATAAATATGTTTTGGAGTCTTAAAAATAGGCTGATTTGGCTATTTCAAATGATACACTTAAAGGGACAGTCTACACTACAATTTTTATTGTTTAAAAATTGTGCAACATAAACAGTGAGGCTGCTTACTGTTAACATACTGTAAGTAGACTCACTGTTTATGTTGCGCAAATAGTGTAGCAGTTGTGTTTGCGCAGTTCAACTTCCAGCCTGAGTTCCAAGCACGGGAGCGTGCTGTTATTAACTTACATGGGGCGCATGGCGAGGCTCTGATTGGCTGAAAGAGCTGCCAGTCAAAGAAGCCTAAGGGAAAATTATTCAGAGAGGCTGCATTGAATCAGGTAACGGAGCCTGACAAAAAAAGCTCCGTATTAAAAGTAGATTTGACATTGGAACAAAATAAGCATATTAATATGCTAATTAGGAGGAGAATTTTCATACTATGTGAAGTTATGGAAGTGAATTTACCATCACTTTAAGAATAACATTCTCCTTACAATCCTAGCATTTTATTATTACACTTGTAATATATACAGTATCTCACAAAAGTGAGTACACCCCTCACATTTTTGTAACTATTTAATTATATCTTTTCATGTGACAACACTGAAGAAATGACACTTTGCTACAATGTAAAGTAGTGAGTGTACAGCCTGTATAACAATGTAAATTTGCTTTCCCCTCAAAATAACTCAACACACAGCCATTAATGTCTAAACCGTTGGCAACAAAAGTGAGTACACCCCTAAATAGAAATGTCCAAATTGTGCCCAATTAGCAATTTACCTCCCATTGTCATGTGACTCATAAGTGTTACAAGGTCTCAGGTGTGAATGGGGAGCAGGTGTGTTAAATTTGGTGTTATCGCTCTCACACTCTCTCATACTGGTCACTGGAAGTTCAACATGGCACCTCATCGCAAATAACTCTCTGAGGATATGAAAAAGACAATTGTTGCTCTACATAAAGATGGCCAAGGCTATACGAAGATTGCCAAGACCCTGAAACTGAGCTGCAGCACGGTGGGCAAGACCATACAGCAATTTCACAAGACAGGTTTCACTCAGAACAGGCCTCGCCATGGTCGACCAAAGAAGTTGAGTGCACATGCTCAGTGTCATATTGAGAGGTTGTCTTTGGGAAATAGACATATGAGTGCTGCCAGCATTGCTGCAGAGGTTGAAGGGGTGGGGGTCAGCCTGTCAGTGCTCAGACCATATGCCGCACACTGCATCAAATTGGTCTGCATGGCTGTCGTCCCAGAAGGAAGTCTCTTCTAAAGATGATGCACAATAAAGCCTGCAAACAGTTTGCTGAAGACAAGCAGACTAAGGACATGGATTACTGGAACCATGCCCTGTGGTCCAATGAGACCAAGATAAACTTATTTGGTTCAGATGGTATGTGGCGTCAACCAGGTGAGGAGTACAAAGACAAGTGTGTCTTGCCTACAGTCAAGCATGGTGTTGGGAGTGTCATGGTCTGGGCTTGCATGAGTTCTGCCAGCACTGGAGCGCTACAGTTCATTGAGGGAACCATGAATGCAAACATGTACTGTAACATACTGAAGCCGAGCATGATCCCCTCCATTCGGAGACTGGGCTGGAGGGCAATATTCCAACATGATAACAACCCCAAACACACCTCCAAGACGACCACTGCCTTGCTAAAGTAGCTGAGGGTAAAGGTGATGGACTGGCCAAGCATGTCTCCAGACCTAAACCCTATTGAGCATCTGTGGGGCATCCTTAAATGGAAGGTGGGGGAGCACAAGGTCTCTAACATCCACCAGCTCCGTGATATTGTCATGGAGGAGTGGAAGTGGCAACCTGTGAAGCTCAAGAGGGTTAAGGCAGTGCTGGAAAATAATGGTGGCCACACAAAATATTGACACTTTGGGCCCAATTTGGACATTTCCACTTAGGGGTGTACTCACTTTTGTTGCCAACAGTTTTGACATTAATGGCTGTGTGTTGAGTTATTTTGAGGGGACAGCAAATTTACAATGTTATACAGGCTGTACACTCACTACTTTACATTGTAGCAAAGTGTCATTCTTCAGTGTTGTCACATGAAAAGATATAATAACATATTTACAAAAATGTGAGGGGTGTACTCACTTTTGTGAGATACTGTATATATATATATGCACTCCAAGACCGGATCAGGTACACATCCTGTGACTCAGCAACATCCAGCCCTGGGTGCTAAATAGCACTCCAAAAAAGCTGTGATGTCACCAGAGCCACAGGCAGTTAACCCCAGTCCGGAATGGGTGCAAAAAACAAGGGGGATTACAAATAAAAAGTAATACAACACATAGAAACACCCAGCACTCACCAGCTAGCTCACAGCTAAGATAAAATCACAACTGGAAAGGTTAGTCACCGCATCTGGCCAAATGGGAAAGCTCAGGCACCACGTCAAGGTCCTTTCCATTGCCTGAGTCCCTAACACAGCCACACCATCATGCAAGCTCACAAAGCTAAACAAACTGAGAACAAAGAAGGGGTGCAGAGGTGGATGTAATCACCCATAGAAAATACAAAACATGGAAACATGTGTATATATATATATATATATATATATATATTTAACACCTTGAATTTCAAAGAATGCATCACCACATTCAATGCATTCCAGTGCTCTCTGGAAGACAGGGGGTTAACGATTATATATACGGCACTTTAACACTGCAGTATATGCCGTATATTTCATTACATTCATTTAAAAACTTGGCAAACTCAAATGTGTTGGTGCAGTTTGAATACAATTTAATAATGAGTTGCTAAAGAATTAATAATGTATGTTATTGTGTATTTGTAATGATGATCACAAAAACGCTTTGTCCAGATGATAGCAGGGTGAATCTGAGGGCATCTTGCATCAGTCTGCTTATGCCTAATACTTGTTACTAATTGGTATACCATGGATGCACCATTAATCATTTTGTGTACGTGGGCACTGGAGGGTTATATAGGTTTAACATTTTAGACTTTATTATACAAACATACAAATTAAACTGTAAAGTAGTTTAATGAGCCTTGTTTTCTAGGAGAGGTGTAAATGACTTTGTCATGTTGGAGAAACAAAATGTGCACCACAAATACTAGTAAAGGATAAATAAAATGTATAATGAACTTATAACATGTGTTTGAAGAAGGCTTTATATCCAGCCTTTTCTCCTCAATTATATGGGTGTTAATTTTACAGTGAAGCACAGTGGTAATTTACAGTCTACTTTTATAGATCATGTGGTTACTGGAACTATTTTAACAATTTGATTTTCTTCCACTCATTAACTGTAACTGTACTTCCTGTTATTTTGAACAGCTTTAAAAGAAACAGTCTAGTCAAAATTAAACTTTTATGATTCAGCATGCAATTTTAAACAACTTTCCAATTTACTTTTATCATCAAATATGCTTTGTTCTCTCAGTATTTTTTGTTAAAAGATAAACTTAGGTAGGCTTTTATGCTGTTCTAAGCCCTTGAAGGCCACCTCTTATCTCAGTGCATTAAAAAAACATCACAGTGTTTCATATAGATAACATTGTGCTCAATACCATTGAGTTATTTATGAGTCAGCACTGATTGGCTAAAATGCAAGTCTGTCAAAAAAATTGAAACAAGGGGGCAGTCTACAGAGGCTTAGATACAAGGTAAGCACAGATGTAAAAATATTTTAATATAACAGTGTTGGTTATGCAAAACTGGGGAATGAGTAGTAAAGGTATTATCTATTTTTTTAACAAAACAAATTCTGGAGTAGACTGTCCCTTTAACTTGACTTTTGTATGCAACAATATTTTTATTATATTCATTCAGTATTGTTTCCTATAGATATCTGTCTGTCTGTCGGTCTATCTATCTATCTATCTATCTATCTATCTATCTATCTATCTATCTATCTATCTATCTATCTATCTATCTACAGTGGATATAAAAAGTCTACACACCCCTGTTAAAATGTCAGGTTTCTGTAATGTAAAAAAATGAGACAAAGATAAATAATTTCAGAACTTTTTCCACCTTTAATGTGACCTATAAACTGTACAACTCAATTGAAAAACAAACTGAAATCTTTTAGCAAAAGGGAAATAAAAATAAAAAACTAAAATAATATGGTTGCATAAGTGTGAACACCCTTTTATAACTGGGGATGTAACCGTGTTCAGAATTAAGCAATCACATTCAAAATCATGTTAAATAGGAGTCAGTACACACCTGTCATCATTTAAAGTGCCTCTGATTAACCCCAAATAAAGTTCAGCTGTTCTAGTAGGTCTTTCCTGACATTTTGTTAGTCGCATCCTACAGCAAAAGCCATGGTCCGCAGAGAGCTTCTAAAGCATCAGAGGGATCTAATTGTTAAAAGGTATCAGTCAGGAGGAGGGTACAAAAGAATTTCCAAGGCATTAGATATACCATGGAACATGGTGAAGACAGTCATCCTCAAGTGAAGAAAATATGGTGCAACAGTGACATTACCAAGAACTGGATGTCCCTCTGAAATTGATGAAAAGACGAGAAGAAAACTGGTCTAGGAGGCTGGCAAGAGGCCTACAGCAACATTAAAGGAGCTGCAGGAATATCTGGCAAGTACTGGCTGTGTGGTACATGTGACAACAATCGCCCGTATTCTTCATATATCTGGGCTATGGGGTAGAGTGGCAAGACGGAAGCCTTTTCTTACAAAAAAAACATCCAAGCCCGGCTAAATTTTGCAAAAACACATCTGAAGTTTCCCAAAAGCATGTTGCAAAAGGTGTTCTGGTCTGATGAAACCAAAGTTGAACTTTTTGGCCATAATTCCAAAAGATATGTTAGGCGCAAAAACAACACTGCATATAACTAAAAGAACACCATACCCACAGTGAAGCATGGTGGTGTCAGCATCATGCTTTGGGGCTGTTTTTCTTCAGCTGGAACCGGTTCCTTAGTCTAGGTAGAGGGAATTATGAACAGTTCCAAATACCAGTCAATATTAGCACAAAGCCTTCAGGCTTCTGCTAGAAAGCTGAACATGATGAGGAATCTAATCTTTCAGCATGACAACGATCCAAAGCATACATCCAAATCAACAAAGGAATGGCTTCACCAGAAGAAGATTAAAGTTTTGGGATGGCCCAGCCAGAGCCCAGACCTGAATCCAATTCAAAATCTGTGGGGTGATCTGAAGAGGGCTGTGCATATGAGATGCCCTCACATTCTGACAGATTTAGAGTGTTTATGCAAAGAAGAGTGGGCAAATCTTGCCAAGTCAAAATGTGCCATGCTGAAAAACTCATACCCAAAAAGACTGAGTGCTGTAATAAAATAAAAAAGGGGCTTCAATAAAGTATTAGTTTAAGGGTGTTCACACTTATGCAACCATATTATTTTAGTTTTTTATTTTTATTTCCCTTTACCTAAAATATTTCAGTTTGTTTTTCAATTGAGTTGTACAGTTTATAGGTCACATTAAAGGTGGAAAAAGTTCTGAAATGATTTATCTTTGTCTCATTTTTTTACATCACAGAAACCTGACATTTTAACAGAGGTGTGTAGACTTTTTATATCCACTGTATCTATCTATGCATATGTATTGTGTTAGCAATTATTTATATCTATAACAACTGTGATATAACCTGCATACTTATTTCTTTATTAGCTGGCTAGATTGCAGATGGGGTTCTAACAGTATTGTAGCACAAGATTGTGTCAGGCACCATTAAACAAATGAGAACATTGACCCGTATAGAAGAATAAAATAAGACTTAAGAAAAATACATTATTCAGGTATGGCAGCATATATCATGTTAATATGAGTCAGTACTGATGCACTTGTTCCATTTGTCTCCCTGTAATAAAAAATAGCTTATATATTTTAAAAACGAACATACATTAAAAATAAGTACATCACTGATCAAAATAATAGCTGTTGTGCCCACCTGCCAACCCCAAAATATGCATAGAGAGTTGTATTAGTAGTAATTGCACAAAATGTGTCCGTAATAAAGCGAATATCAAACCAATAAAATCCTGATTTTCTGGGACAGTCCCAATTTATGAAATCCTGTCCTAGATGTATGTTATGTTAGAATCAAACCTAAAGTCATTGTTGATCATTTGTACATATTTGTTTCCATATTGTGGCGTGGGTCTCCTGCACCTTCCTTTTGTGGTACTCAGAATAATAACATAATGGGGCCTATTTAACAAATGTCTGTCCGACATGATCTGATCAGTGGATCAGGTCCGACAGACATCGCTGAATGCAGAGAGCAATACGCTCTCCGCATTCAGCATTGCACCAGCAGCTCTTATTAACTGCTGGTGCAACGCCGCCCCCTGCAGATTTGCGGCCAATCTGTCGCTCTCTGTCTGCCTCCTCAGAGCAGGCAGACAGGTTATGGAGCAGCGGTCTTTAGTTTCTGGGCCCCTATATGTGTAATTTGGAGAATTAACATCTGTGAATGTCCTGCAGTTTACAAATTAGATACAATAATACTATAATTAATATTTTGTGCATTCTATGTTCAATTTTTAATTGTGCATATTATGTTCAGTTTAGTTTTAGGGTGGAGCCAAATGGATGGTGTCCATGGAAACCATTGATGGGTTTGTGCCATTCTCCTGTAAACTGCTTATGCTATTGCTTTGGCTTTTCCCCCCTATATGTTTCCGTAAACGAAAGAAAGAAAAAGTAAGGGAGAGAAAGAGTAAAATAAAGAAAGTAAATGAAGCTGCACATTAGTCACGCTGTCATTATTCTATACACAATAAAAATGCTTTGATTAATACATAAATGACAAGGAATAAAGGGTTACCTTAGCGTGACACCAGATTTTATCATTGTGGTTCCCTTTTTAATAATGCCAAATTGGGCATTTCCCATTGTACTGTATGATTTTTCAGTTCAAACAAAACCAAACATTTGTCTTTCATTATTCAGATAAAGAATTCAATTTTAAACAATATACTTCTTTTATCCAAATCCCTTCATTCTCTTTGTATCCTTTGTTGAAGAAACAGCAATGCACATTGGTTAGTCAATAGCATGAGGCATATATGTGCAGCCACCAATCAGCAACTCCTGAGCCAACTTAGGTATGCTTTAAAAAAAGGACAACACGAGAATGAAACAAATTCGATAATAGAAGTAAATTGGAAAGTTGTTTAAAATGACATGCTCTCTCTGAATCACGAAAGAAAAAAATGGATTTCATGCCCCTTTAACATAGGTAGCTATTAATATACTTTCTAGACATCTCATTGTTTGACTGTGCAGATCATTACCTTAGTGTTAATTAGCAGGAAGACAGCAGGTCTGACAAAGCCGGCCATGACATTTAACACAAACATCATCTGCCTTATTTAATTTGCTAGTTTCTTCTCCAGAGATTTCAATAATCAATACATTATTAAGAGAAGACATTTGAAGTCCCTTTTCCTATGTAACATTTCTTCATTGTATACTTTTGTATCCTCTTCCCAACGTCCTGTTCCTGTACACAATTTTGAGAGGTAGGTACTTGCGTAATTATAAAAAATAAATAGTGCATAAGTGAAACATTAGACAGTGCTGTGGTTTATTCCCCTACATATCTTTATGGGCTAGATTTATCAATTTGTGAATGGACAGGATTCAGATTTTGTTAACCTTTACGCATTTGATTGTAAATTGTGGGGTGCATTTTTCCTCCATATTTACCACACCCCTACTCTTGTGCAACTAATTGCGTGAAAGTAGGGTTTGTCAATCACCCTAATTGAATGAATCCAGGATGATTTTCATCCACCAACGTAGAGCGAGCCAGCAAATGAGCTGTACATTCGCCTAATGATAAATCTAACCTTTTATGTTTATTTAACCCTTTGATGACAGGGTTAAGTTGTCTACATCGGAACAACATTCCGATGTAAACAAATTGAATCACACGATTGCGAGATTTAAATGATGGGACCGGGTCCCTATGGCGCTAGGCACACCCTCCAGACCGCGATCACATCCTGGAAGTGCCATTGGCTTCGTTTTATTTTATCCTAACGGCACTAAAGCCCAGTGCGGTTAGGACAAAATGGAACATCATAACGGCGCTTAAAGGTTAATGTACTACCATTTTACAATAACAGTGGGCTGCCGAAGGGCCTCATTTTTAAGGCTTTTTTTTTTTTTCTTCAAATTTCTTACAGGCTTGTGTCACCTATATTTTGTAACATTTCAACAGTGAGTGATCCTTCCCTATATATAATTAAGTTCCTCAATATACAGTATGATATCTCTCACAGAACACAAGAACCACTAATAATTTACTTTGCAGTATGAATTACTGATTTAATGTTTCTGTTTTTGGAAAATGAATGTGTTTTAAGAAGTTAGAGTGTGGAGAGTGCAGAGACTCTCAATTAAATGTTAGGTTAATTGTATCTCAGGTAAGCATAATTTGTTATACTTCCGTTAAGTGTATAGTTTCTTCACTCAGTTTAACCTGATCAGCAGATTTGAGTCGTTTGCAGTTGGCTGGTCCCTTTAGCTCATTTGGATTAGGAATTGCAGTAATCCAAATGCTGACTGCTGTTAAACTACACTTTAATGCTTCCCTGTGGCTCGGAGTATTTTATCTTATTCGCTATCCATTTAGACATACTATGTATTTAATAGAATTCCACTAGAACAAGCTATGGCAAAGGATGTCTAAAAATGTGGATTTACTGGATATGATTTATCTCAAGTAACTTCAATCTGAGAATATTTTTCTGTGTTTGGTTTTCTAGAACGATTTATGGGCTTTAGTGTGAATTTCTAGTAAACATAATATGTCTTTTTTATGTTTGGTTATTGGAATAGCACTGTACACACTCACTGTGATTCTTGTTAGCAAGAAGTACATTTTGAATAGAAAAAGTGTTAAAAGTTTTCTGTTGTCTGTATGAAAGAGTAGCATTTAAACATGTTTTGATTATTATTATTTTTTTTGTGAAGTAAAAGTTAGATAAAAGTCAGTACTGTTCTGAAGCTCAATATGGGTGCAGAGCCAATCAGGGGCGGCATATGTGCATAGCAACCATTCATTGACTGTGTTCATCTAAGGTCTAGCAGTGCATTACATAATTGTGGCATAGGATAGTTCTGCTCAAGCATTCTAGCGCATTAGAGGATTTTTTTATTTTTTTTATTTTATTGCTTTAAAGGGATACTGAACCCAAATGTTTTCTTTCGTAATTCAGATAGAGCATGCAATTTTAAGCAACTTTCTAATTTACTCCTATTATCAATTTGCCTTCGTTCTCTTGCTATCTTTATTTAAAAAATAGGGCATCTAAGCTAAGGAGCCAGACAATTTTTGGTTCAGACCCTGGACAGCACTTGTTTATTGATGCATGAATTTGTCCACCAATCAGCAAGAACAACCCAGGTTGTTCACCAAAAATCGTCCAGCTTCTAAACTTACATTCTTGCTTTTCAAATAAAGATACCAAGAGAATGAAGAAAATGTAAAGGAGTAAATTAGAAAGTTGCTTAAAATTGCATGCTCTATCTGAATCACAAAAGAAAAAAAAATTGGGTTCAGTGTCCCTTTAATTACCTTAAATGGAAACAAATGAAATAGTTTCTGTTGTGTAATTCCTACTTATTCTTATTTTCTGGTAGAAACAATGACCTTTTGTACTTATAAGCTAGAGAACCTTAGAAAAAGTTCCTACACACCGTTTAGCATTACATATCAGCCAATGAGTATTAGTAGGACGCACACTACTGATATTTTTGTGTTAGTTTCACATATCTGACAAAATACTTGTTAAACGTGAAACACGTAACTAATGTAGCCGCTGAATAAAATACATTAATACATTACAGTAATAGTATCCCTTAGATCAGTGTTTTTCAACCAGTGTGCCGTGGCACACTAGTGTGCCGTGAGAGATCCTCAGGTGTGCCGCGGCAGACTGACAACAGTGTGACATATTTTTTAAACTTTGCTTGTTTTTTATTCCCAGTGCAGGGGTAGTTTGTAGGAGGCATGGCATAACAGCACAATACATACAGTATGTGTGTGTGTGTGTGTTTGTATGTGTATATATATGCTGTATTAGGCTACAATGTGTGATTTTTTTTAAAATTTTGGGATGCTGGTGTGCCACAGGATTTTTTCATGTAAAAAAGTGTGCCACGGCAAAAAAAAGGTTAAAAATCACTGCCTTAGATACTGGTGCAAAATGAAAGCAGAAAATAGAACTGCGTATATTTTTTTATGATGTTTCTATTTTATCTTTGTTCACTCTGTTTTGCATAATCTCTCTTTATCAACACTCACACAGTAATACAGCATCGGTTATTTTTTTTTTTGCCAGTTGAAGCTCAGTTATTTTGTGGAATTCTGCATACTTTGATCATCACTAAGAGTTCACCCATTTATATTTAATATGTCTATGCTTCTCATTCTGATACTGTTTTTAAAACAACCATGAGGTGTGTATTACAGTTAATATCCAACATGATTTTCTTGGAATGCTATAAAAAAACAAATTGCTGCTATGTTGCAAAAGATTGTTAGCAATATAAATGTAATTTTAGTGGAACCGTTCCAAATTCAAATAGATCAGTTTAGCAAAAAAGGATGTCTGCACTGAACTGGAACTAATAAGCTTGCCCAGAATTGTTACAATGGCCGTCAAAACCATCATTTTGCAGTTCAATCTGTATTTAGTTAAAATTGTCTTTCATTAGGATTAAATCACAACAAACTTTTGTAAGAAAATGTAACAATATCATGATTTAACACCATTTATTTCCCTGTGCCTTCTGATATTATTCATGCAAACTGTATTAAAGGGAACAAAGAAGAAACTAATAGGCAGAACTGAATAAATGTACTGTACAAATAAAGTTTTATTTGTAGTGTTCTAATTTCTTTATGGTGTAATAATATCTTTCACACTCCACCAACATTAGTAATAAATTGTGAGAACATTCCATATAAATTTATGTAAATGCAATTAAAACCATGGCAATGCTAAAAAAGATAATAGTCAATAAGGCAACCAGCGGTTCAGTTGCTAACGCGTTTCATACTTATTACATTTGTTGCGTAGAACACTTACAAATGCTTTTTTATTACTGTCTAAAAAATAGGTCCAGGCCTTAGGCCTTATTTTAGTCACTCAGTATATTTGTATGAGTGTGCACAGCTGTCAACTAATGTAGAGAGCGGTGTAAAGGTGCACATATTTGTATATCTCAGGCAGAGACATATTAAATGCAAATACCTAGATACGGTATATGTGAATATCATATTTGGATATAATTCAGATGTGCAATGAACTGTTCTACATATGTGTCCGCTCCACCCTGGAAAGCCTGGTCTCTGCTACCAAGCTCCTGGTTCTTACCTCTGGGTCACTTTCATGGGCCATCAAGACTTCACCTCTCACCCCATATGTCCACAGGAAAAATAAATGTATATAAATAAATGTAAATGTAGAAAGTCTATAAAATCTATTAAATCTTGTATGTTAGGTTTTCAAAGGGACGTTAAAAGGTTATTAAACATTTTGAGATTTTTCTTTAAAGGGACAGTCAAATTTTAAATGCACATAGCTGAATTACATCTTTGATTAAGAACATATTTGCAATATACATGTATTGTCAAAAATGCTTCTAGTAAAAGTTATCACACTTTTAGTGTTAACATTTTTTTCTGCACATGCATGTGAAGCATATCTAGATATTCTCACTGCACCAGCATTTTAAATACTACAGCTGCTCAGAGCGCAAGTGGGGTTTGTATCATGTCAGCAATTAACAAATCGAGACATTACCAGATGGTACAAGAACCTTAGACTCTCTGAGCAAGTTCTGTGTTTAAAATGCTTGTGCACTGTGCATGTTTAAATATACTTTTAAAACAGCTATAGCTTTTATTAGAAGCATTTTGGCTTATACATGTATATTACAAAAAATGTTTCTATTCAAAACTGAAATGCATCCATGTGGATTTGAATTTTTGGCTGGAATGTCCCTTTAATTATATGTTAAAAAATATACTTCCATAATTTGCTTTGCCTCCTTTTTCTGTAATTTCATTTTCAAAATTGTGTGCTTACCAATTCCTTTCGAATGTGGAAGTGCAGACTCCAAATTTAACCCCTTAATGACCACAGCACTTTTCCATTTTCTGTCCGTTTGGGACCAAGGCTATTTTTACATTTCTGCGGTGTTTGTGTTTAGCTGTAATTTTCCCCTTACTCATTTAATGTACCCACACATATTATATACCGTTTTTCTCGCCATTAAATGGAATTTCAAAATATACCATTATTTTCATCATATCTTATAATTTACTATAAAAAAATTTATAAAATATGAGGAAAAAATGGAAAAAAACATACTTTTTCTAACTTTGACCCCCAAAATCTGTTATACATCTACAGCCACCAAACAAAAACCATGCTAAATAGTTTCTAAATTTTGTCCTGAGTTTAGAAATACCCAATGTTTACATGTTCTTTGCAATTTATAGGGCCATAAATACAAGTAGCACTTTGCTATTTCCAAACCACTTTTTTTCAAAATTAGCGCTAGTTACATTAGAACACTGATATCTTTCAGGAATCCCTGAATATCCATTGACATGTGTATATTTTTTTTTTAGAAGACATCCCAAAGTATTGATCTAGGCCTATTTTGGTATATTTCATGCCACCATTTCACCGCCAAATGCGATCAAATAAAAAAAATTGTTCACTTTTTCACAATTTTTTTCACAAACTTTAGGTTTCTCACTGAAATTATTTACAAAAAACTTATGCAATTATAGCATACATGGTTGTAAATGCTTCTCTGGGATCCCCTTTGTTCATAAATAGCAGACATATATGGCTTTGGTTTTGCTTTTTACTACTTAGAAGGCTGCTAAATGCAACTGCGCACCACACGTGTATTATGCCCAGCAGTGAAGGGTTTATTTAGGGAGCATGTAGGGAGCTTCTAGGGTTAATTTTAGCTTCAGTGTAGTGTAGTAGACAACCCCAAGTATTGATCTAGGCCCATTTTGGTATATTTCATGCCACCATTTCACCGCCAAATGCAATCAAATTAAAAAAAACGCTAAATTTTTCACAATTTTAGGTTTCTCACTGAAATTATTTACAAACAGCATGTGCAATTATGGCACAAATAGTTGTAAATGCTTCTCTGGGATCCCCTTTGTTCAGAAATAGCAGACATATATGACTTTGGCGTTGCTTTTTGGTAATTAAAAGGCCGCTAAGTGCTGCTGTGCATCACACGTGTATTATGGCTAGCAGTCAAGGGGTTAATTAGGTAGTTTGTAGGGAGTTTGCAGGGTTAATTTTAGCTTTAGTGTAGAGATCAGCCTCCCACCTGATACATCAGACCCCCTGATATCTTCCAAACAGCTCCCTTCCCTCCCCCACCCCACAATTGTCCCCGCCATCTTAAGTACTGGCAGAAAGTCTGCCAGTACTAAAATAAAAGTTTTTTTTTTTTTTTTTTTAAAAATACATCTTTAGCATATTTACATATGCTACTTTGTAGGATGCCCCCTTAGCCCCCAACCTCCCTGATCCCCCCCAAAACAGCTCTCTAACCCCCCCCTCTGCCTTATTGGGGGCCATCTTGGGTACTGGCAGCTGTCTGCCAGTACCCAGTTAACAATATTTGTTCTCTTTTTTATTTTATTTTTTACATTTTTCTGTAGTGTAGCTTCCCCACGACCAACCCCTACCCCCACCCCCTCCCAGATCCCTTATATTACTTTTTGGGGGCATTTATTCCCCCTCTTCCTCCCATTTATAGAGGATTATTTCTGTAGTGTAAGCGGTTCCCACCCGCTCCCTCCCCGTGCATGCGCCCGCCCGCCGATCCCCCGTGCACGCGCGCGTGTCTGTGCGCGCCCCTGACTCTCCCGCCCCCGATCCCGCCCCCCTCTGTCTCTGAAGCCATCGATGGCCTCCCACCCGCCTCCCACTGCAGCTCCCACCCACCAACGATTGCGGCCATTGATGTCCGGTGTAGAGAGGGCCACAGAGTGGCTCTCTCTGCACCGGAGGGGTACAAATTGTTATTGCAGGATGCCTCGATATTGAGGCATCCTGCAATAACCGGAAAGCAGCTGGAAGCGATGAGGATCGATTCCAGCTGCTTTCCAAACCGAGGACGTACGCCATACGTCCTCAGGCGTTAACTGCATTTTTTCTGAGGACGTATGGCGTACGTCCTCGGTCATTAAGGGGTTAAAGGGACATGAAACCCACATTTTTTCTTTAATGATTCAGATAGAGAATACAATTTTAAACAACTTTCTAATTTACTTCTATTATCTAATTTGTTTTATTCTCTTGGTATCATTCGTTGAAGAAGCAGCAATGCATTACTGGTTTCTAACTGAACACATGGGTGAGCCAATGAAAATTGGTATTTATATGCAGCGACCAATAAGCAGCTAGAACCAAGCTTCTTTGCTGCTCATGAGCTTGCCTAGATAAACCTTACATCAAAGGATAGCAAGAGAAGGAAGCAAATTAAATAATAGAAGTCAATTAGAAAGTTGTATACAATTGTATTCTCTATCTGAATCATGAAAGAAAAATTTGGGGTTTCATGTCCCTTTAACACCACTTTATTCCACACAGCCATTGCTTGAACACTCTAGTGACTTATTTTTAGCTGTCCTTAATTGGTCTGAGCAGAGACGGGAACTTAGGTTACAACATGGCTGTGTCCATTTATTTATGGACACTAAAATGTTACACTTATTTATGCAATATTCAAAAAAACAAAAATAATTTAAAACAATTTATTTACATATTATTATTGGGCTAATGTTTGAATACATAATCATGTCAGTTATTTAATGTTTAATGTCCATTAAACATTTGTTAAACTTATTTCACTTTAATGCCTATCATATGAACTTTATTTATTTAAAGGTACAGTCTACTTGAAAATGTTTATTGTTTAAAAAGATAGATAATCCCTTTATTACCCATTCCCCAGTTTTGCATAACCAACATTGTTATATTAATATACTTTTTACCTCTGTGATTACCTTGCATGTAAACCTCTGCAGACTGCCTCCTTATCTGAGTTCATTTAACAAACTTGCATTTTAGCCAATCGGTGCTGACTCATAAAAAAACTCCACAGGGGTAAGCACAATGTTAGCTATATGGCACACATGAACTAGCACTGTCTAGCTATGAAAAACTGCCAAAATGTAGTCTTCAAGTGCTTGGAAATTAGCCTACCTAGGTTTAGCTTCTCCAAGAAGTATACCAACAGAACAAAGCAAATTTGATGATAAAAGGGATTGGAAAGTTGTTGAAAATTGCATGCCCTATGTGAATC
Organism: Bombina bombina; assembly: GCF_027579735.1. Lineage (NCBI taxonomy): Eukaryota > Metazoa > Chordata > Amphibia > Anura > Bombinatoridae > Bombina > Bombina bombina. Next base: position 1,191,828,191 of record NC_069501.1, on the reverse strand, counting down.
ATGAACATTTTTGTTTTTCTTTGAAAACCAGACAACTGAAAAACAATCTGCATTTATGTCACAATTATTCAAAAAGCAATTATGTCACTGGCCTAATTGCAAAGAACCATGATTGCGCCTATTTTAAGAACCAGGGTTTTAAGTGTTGACAAAAAGTATGGTTACCTCTGTTATATGCTGAGTAGTACAAGAGCTCATGCAGAGATAATGTCATATCTCAGGTATTTGAACCTTAAAATAATCTGATGCCTTTTTGTTTTATGCAATACCTTGTACTTAGTGACTTCATTATCTCAGCATTCCCAATAGTTTCCCACTGCCAGCGAGGCTAATTCAGTGTGAATTAAGTAGTCATAATGCATTTTCATATTTGACATCCTGGGATGTCACTACCCATCACCTGTGCAATTTCAGTTCACCAACATGTATTAAAATATAATTCTTTACAGCATAGCTGTTTATTATGAAATATTGTAATGTTATTGTAGTTTTACTGAAGGCGAATACATTTCATTTTACACCAGCATTATTTCAAATTAAAAGTACACACAAGATTCTCATATAATAATGGAAAAATATGTGATTACAGATATTTGCATTTTACCTATTAGCTTTCATATATGACCTTGTTCACTATGAATTTCAAACAGGAGACATTGGGAATTCATATTTCTTTCTTTATTTCGGTTTACTGAACAATTAAAATCTGTGTGTGTTTAAAACTTGCAGTGAAGCAGGTTCCTCAGTTGATACATATTATGTCCATAACGTTGTGCAGAACAAAAAAGTATTTCCACATGTTATCTTGAATGCCCAGCACAATTCAGAAGTATTTTAATAGGGAGATAAACTATAGATTAACATTAATTTTGAAAATATCATATGGATAAATCATATGACTGATATAGAAAAAAAAATTTAGGCTTAATTTTTAAATGCAATGTCAAAAATGTTGTACCTTGAAGTTATATAAAACAGTCTGTTTCTTTGTTGTAATAAAAAAAGCACTAACCAGTGGCTTATACTTAATATAAACCATGGCAATATGTATTCATCATTTTAAATGGATTTTACCTTTTATTTATTTATTTATTTATTTATTTATTTTTACTTATTTTGTGCAGCGTCCATTACTTCCTGTCACAGCCCAGCAAAGGTGCTGTAGCCTGTACAGGAAGACATATCTAGCTTGCTGTCATAATTCTTCTGGAGTAACATGAGCTGCTTTAGTATTCAGGGAATGCTAAAGTTAGTATTTTGCCAATGCTCAGGAAAGGCAGAAAGAAACTTAATTTTTCATCATGTCTGCTCCCTTGTATAGCTGTGGGCAGTGGCTACACTGAGAATCTCTAAGTGCTCATTTCGCAAGAAAACAAGTACATTGTTTTTTTTTTGTTTGTTTTTTTACATAATCTTTTTGTGTTTACTTTAAAATATATTTTTTACTAAGGTACCACTTTTTTATATTCCTTGCATTGTAGTCAAAACTAAAATACACATAAGCTTGTATTACACTGACCAATACACATATTAGGTTAGTTTAATGGATGCTTAGGATGCCGAGGGGCACTGTTTTCAAGTTTTCTTTTGTGCATGTGTTGTGGACTTTTGTATATATGGTATATTTGTATTTTAATTTGTTTTTATTTCAATATTTATTTATTTTTATGTTTGATTTGATTAGTAGTGTTTTGAAGGTGTTGACAGTAGAAATCAATGCATGCAAGTGTAACAAGACTATAATGGAGCTGATCTTGCAAGTTGTGGGTGTGACAAGATGGGAGTCCAATTCTTCAGAAATTCTGCAATTTTGCAGGGTCATAGCTGACTCAAGGGGTTAAACACATAGACAAAGTTGCTTGTTTTTTTGTGCTCCAGTGATGCTATAGAAAGGATAAAAGCAGGGAATTGGAGGATGTGCAAGTATGCACCCTTGACTTTTGCTTGTCAGGGGTGGTGCACTAGAGTGTGTTGCCAATGACACTGCTAATTTCAGGGTTTAAAACATAATTTTGTGGAAAAACAAAACAAAACAAAAATTTTGCTTATGAAAAAGGTTTTCTTTTTCCACAGTTAAAATGTCCCCTTAAAGTCGCCATTCGTAAGGTCGGTGATTATAAAACAAAACAGAAGTAATTTGCAATATAAAATTTGATATGTGACATTTTAATATTGCAGCCGGTAACCTGGTCTATTAATTATGTATGATTTGATTAAAGTAGATTTGAATTTTTCCACTGAACAGGTGTGACATGGTCATATGAACGATACTGAGGATGAAAATTTCAATTACTTTTAATTAATATGAAGTGCTGGAAAGGAAGACAGTTTAACACCAAGTGACACGTCTATAAATGCCTCACTTTACTTTTGTACTGTAGTAATATAATGCAGTACAAGGGCAAACCTCAGACAGTTAACAGTATTTAGCTTGTAGCGTGTGTGCAGTAGAGCATATGTGTGTTTATATGTCAGCACATGTGCATCCGTGTGTGTGTGTGACAGCCTGTATGGATATGTGTGAGTGCATCAGTGTGTTTGCGTATGTCTGTCTGATTGTCTGTGTGCGCATATGTGTGTGCGCCAGCGTGTGTTCAGGAGAGTAATACATGTGTATTTTTGTGTGTGTACGTATGCATCAGTGTGTGTGTGTGTTTGTGTATGTCTGTCTGTAGTCTGTGTGTGTGTATATCAAAGTTCTATGTGTGCATTAGTGTGTGTGTGCTCCAGCGTGTATACAGCATGAGTATGAGTATGGGCATGTGCGTATTTAAGTGTGTACATGTGCATCAGTGTGTGTGTGTGTGTGTGTGTGCCAGTCTGTATGGATATGTGTGAGTCTGTGTTTGTGTATGTCTGTCTGATTGACTGTGTGTGTGTATCAGAGTTGTGCGCATTAGTGTGTGTGTGCTCCAGCGTGTGTACAGCAGAGTATGGGCATGTTTGTATGGGTGCATTAGTGTGTGTCAGTCTGTGTTGATATGTGTGAGTGCATCAGTATGTTTGTGTCTGTGTGTGTGTATTTGTGTATAAGTGTGTGTGCACCTGCGTGAGTACAGCAGAGTATGTGCATGTATTTATGTGTGTATGTGTACATCAGTATGTGTGTGTGTGTGCCAGTCTGCATGGCCATGTATAAATCTGTGTTTGTGTATGTCTGTCTGATTGACTGTCGTGTGTGTATCATAGTTGTATGTGTGCATTGGTGTGTGTGTACTTGTGTATATGTGTGAGTGTATCAGTATGTTTGTGTCTGTGTGTGTACTTGTGTATATGTGTGAGTGCATCAGTATGTTTGTGCCTGTGTGTGTACTTGTGTATATGTGTGAGTGCATCAGTATGTTTGTGTCTGTGTGTGTACTTGTGTATACAGGGAGTGCAGAATTATTAGGCAAATTAGTATTTTGACCACATCATCCTCTTTATGCATGTTGTCTTATTCCAAGCTGTATAGGCTCGAAAGCCTACTTCCAATTAAGCATATTAGGTGATGTGCATCTCTGTAATGAGAAGGGGTGTGGTCTAATGACATCAACACCCTATATCAGGTGTGCATAATTATTAGGCAACTTCCTTTCCTTTGGCAAAATGGGTCAAAAGAAGGACTTGACAGGCTCAGAAAAGTCAAAAATAGTGAGATATCTTGCAGAGGGATGCAGCACTCTTAAAATTGCAAAGCTTCTGAAGCGTGATCATCGAACAATCAAGCGTTTCATTCAAAATAGTCAACAGGGTCGCAAGAAGCGTGTGGAAAAACCAAGGCGCAAAATAACTGCCCATGAACTGAGAAAAGTTAAGCGTGCAGCTGCCAAGATGCCACTTGCCACCAGTTTGGCCATATTTCAGAGCTGCAACATCACTGGAGTGCCCAAAAGCACAAGGTGTGCAATACTCAGAGACATGGCCAAGGTAAGAAAGGCTGAAAGAAGACCACCACTGAACAAGACACACAAGCTGAAACGTCAAGACTTGGCCAAGAAATATCTCAAGACTGATTTTTCTAAGGTTTTATGGACTGATGAAATGAGAGTGAGTCTTGATGGGCCAGATGGATGGGCCCGTGGCTGGATTGGTAAAGGGCAGAGAGCTCCAGTCCGACTCAGATGCCAGCAAGGTGGAGGTGGAGTACTGTTTTGGGCTGGTATCATCAAAGATGAGCTTGTGGGGCCTTTTCGGGTTGATGATGGAGTCAAGCTCAACTCCCAGTCCTACTGCCAGTTTCTGGAAGACACCTTCTTCAAGCAGTGGTACAGGAAGAAGTCTGCATCCTTCAAGAAAAACATGATTTTCATGCAGGACAATGCTCCATCACACGCGTCCAAGTACTCCACAGCGTGGCTGGCAAGAAAGGGTATAAAAGAAGAAAATCTAATGACATGGCCTCCTTGTTCACCTGATCTGAACCCCATTGAGAACCTGTGGTCCATCATCAAATGTGAGATTTACAAGGAGGAAAAACAGTACACCTCTCTGAACAGTGTCTGGGAGGCTGTGGTTGCTGCTGCACGCAATGTTGATGGTGAACAGATCAAAACACTGACAGAATCCATGGATGGCAGGCTTTTGAGTGTCCTTGCAAAGAAAGGTGGCTATATTGGTCACTGATTTGTTTTTGTTTTGTTTTTGAATGTAAGAAATGTATATTTGTGAATGTTGAGATGATTTATTGGTTTCACTGGTAAAAATAAATAATTGAAATGGGTATATATTTGTTTTTTGTTAAGTTGCCTAATAATTATGCACAGTAATAGTCACCTGCACACACAGATATCCCCCTAAAATAGCTATAACTAAAAACAAACTAAAAACTACTTCCAAAACTATTCAGCTTTGATATTAATGAGTTTTTTGGGTTCATTGAGAACATGGTTGTTGTTCAATAATAAAATTAATCCTCAAAAATACAACTTGCCTAATAATTCTGCACTCCCTGTATGTGTGAGTGTATCAGTATGTTTGTGTCTGTGGGTGTACTTGTGTATATGTGTGAGTGTATCAGTATGTTTGTGTCTGTGTGTGTACTTGTGTATATGTGTGAGTGCATCAGTATGTTTGTGTCTGTGTGTGTATTTGTGTATATGTGTTGGCGCATCAGGGTGCATTAGCTTAATTTTTACTTATGTGTCCCTTTAACCTACTAAACATAAAATATTAAATAACCATCTAAATTAAAAAAAAAAAAAAAAAAAGGATTTCACAAACTGTATTTAGCTTCTATACAAAGGATTACCACATTTTTTTTTTAAAATATATAATTTCCAGATAAAAAATAGATAATGTTTTCAAAAAGTACAATAAATAAATATCAATTACAGTATATTTTACTTTTCACAATGATCTTTTTTCTAAATAGTAAGATTAAGAATTAATAAAGTTATAGTTTTAAAACAAAAAAATATATATTGTTAGCACAAAGCTTCACTTACTAATAACATTATATAGATTTGTAATACTTTTTTTGATAATCTTATTAGTTTAAAAACAAGATTTGAACTACGCTTCATTAAAGTATACTTCAAAATTGTTTTATTACACTTAAAGGACATAAAACCCAACCCTTTTATTTTATGATTCAGATAGAACATACAATTTTAAACAACTTTCCAATTTACTTCTCATATTAAATTTACTTTGTTCTTTTGGTATCATTTTGTTGAAGAAGCAGCAATACACTACTGACAGCTAGCCGAACACATCAGGCAAACCAATGACAAGAGTCATATGTGTGCAGCCACTGATCAGCAGCTTGCTCCCAATAGTGCTTTGCTGCTTCTGAGTCTACTTAGGAGTTATTTTTAATTAGAGATAGTAAGAGAATGAAGTAAATTAGATAATAAAAAAGTAAAGTGGAAAGTCATTCAAAATTGGGTCTTTTGTCCCTTTAACTAAACATTTTATATTAAAATCTCAAGGTGCTTGCTGTTTCTTTAAAACATTTCTACGTAATGTATAACATATGTATAAAAAAGGACAGTTCTGAAGTCTGACTAATGTCTGTCACTTGTTTTTTGAGTAATCCTTCTATTTATATTGTCCTTCACACCTGTTTTCTCCCTATTATTATTTAGTATTTCTTTGGATCTTTTAACTCCAGACACCCAAACATAAGTTCTCAATGGATAGCACTTGTTGCATGACCAGCTGTTGAGTAAAAATCAACTACAGGAATTTTAGATCCATTAAAAGCAGAGGCGCAGTCTGAGCAAAGTTAGATTGATAGTCATTTTGTTGTTATTAATAGATCTTTACTCTTCCTGTTTTACAAAATCTCTTATTTAACGTAATTGGTTAAGTACTGGAGTATTCTCCCAATTCTGATCAGCAGGTTGCCCAGTAAGAAGTGGACATTGCTTCAATGGAATCAGAGGCAGCAACATGTTACGTTGGCATTCACAACTTAGTTGTCATATTGTCTACTTTATAAACATTAGTGGGTTAGAGATGGTCTGTTCATCACATTCTGTGCATTTATTACTGTTTCCCTGAACTAGAGAAAGCTGCTAGTTCTTTTAGTTCCTATTGACCAATCTCTTGCTGGTAGACACACTCTGCCTTGCTCCAATTTGGCCCTTTCTTCTTTCATCCACTGGTATCAAACAGAATCCCTGCCCACGAAATCCACAAATCATAATTTGCTTTGATTTCTATTACACATTCAAGCTACCCTTTAGAATAACAATTTCAGAATCCAAATTCCCCTTGATGTAAAACTTGAGTTTTTGTGTAGTACCTATTTATACTATAGCCCAATGTGCAACGGTGAGTTCATGGGCTTCCTCTCTTCAGTTTTTCATTCAAGGGAGGCTGCTCAATGCTGCTGTTTGTTTGTTTTAGGTAGATATAATGTCCTTGCCTAACCATGACTCCAACCATAGACAAACAGATTTCCATCACACAACTTTATTGAAAGGGATACTGAACCCAAATTTTTTCTTTCATGATTTAGATAGAGCATGCTATTTTAAGCAACTTTCTAATTTACTCCTATTATCATTTTTTCTTCGTTCTCTTGGTATCTTTATTTGAAAAAAGCAGGAATGTAATTTTTGGAGCCAGCTTATTTTTTGTTCAGCACCCTGGGTAGTGTTTGCTGATTGGTGGCTACATTTAACCACCAATTAGGAAGTGCTGCACAGGTGCTGAACCAAAGATGGGCCAGCCTGTAAGCTTGCATTCTTGTTTTTTTTTCCAAATAAAGATACCAATAGAACAAATAAAAATTGATAATAGGAGTGAATTAGAAAGTTGCTTAAAATTGCATGCTCTATCTGAATCATGAAAGAAAAAAGATTGGTTCAGTATCCCTTTAAAGCTTCTTGAGAATTAAATATTAATGGGGCATTGAATGCTAAAACTGTTTAAGGTGCTAATGAGAAAGTGCTATTAAAATATGATTTATTTGTTTAATCACACGAAAAAGGTAAACAAGAACAGTTAGCAACTAATTGCTCACTGGCTAAAAAACACAACTCCAGTTATTTTATTGGTGAACTGTGACAAACAGGCCATACAATCATTACAGGAATATCTGTTTTACGTGCATGTGTGTGTTTATGTGTGTGTATGTGCATATGTGTGCATATGTTTGGGGGGAGGGGTGTATATGTATGCACGCATGTGTTTATGTGTGTGTGTTGATGTGTGTGTGTGTATGTGCATGTGTATATGTGTGCATATGTTTGGGGGGAGGGGTGTATATGTATGCACGCATGTGTTTATGTGTGTGTGTTGATGTGTGTGTGTTTATGTGTGTGTATGTGCATATGTGCATGTGTATATGTGTGCATATGTTTGGGGGGTGTATATGTATGCACGCATGTGTTTTTGTGTGTGTGTGTGTATGTGCATATGTGCATGTGTATATGTGTGCATATGTTTGGGGGGAGGGGTGTATATGTATGCACGCATGTGTTTATGTGTGTGTGTTGATGTGTGTGTGTTTATGTGTGTGTATGTGCATATGTTTGGGGGGTGTATATGTATGCACGCATGTGTTTTTGTGTGTGTGTGTATGTGCATATGTGCATGTGTATATGTATGCATATGTTTGGGGGGAGGGGTGTATATGTATGCACGCATGTGTTTATGTGTGTGTGTATGTGTTTGTGTGTATTTTGTGAGATGAGGACCTGCTGCCTTATTGCTCAGGACAGAAAAAGCAAACTCCCCGGGAGAACTGAGTACTGCTTAACACTGAATATTTTGCTGTTTAATTAAGCCAGTATACAAGATTTGTTATTTAAATTAGTACTATATTTTGACAGGTTTAAAGTAGCTTCATAGCATGTTTCAAGGTAATTGCTTTTAATTAATAATACAGAATAAAGATTAGCTAGATTTATGTCTAAGAATTCACAACTTGTACAGGAAACAGTGAGCAATGAAATCTGTGGCTATGAAAAAATAAAGTTGTTTTTATTGGTTGTTTTTTTGCATGTGCCAGAGCTGTACAAATAACTTATAATAAGAGCCTTCCTGAGCAGCCTGCGGCTATAATTTGGGATGATGTCTCTCAACGGGTTTTCTATAAGGGCAAACTTCTCATTTTCTCAAAGTTGACATTGATCAAACCATCAAAAGGTCCTTGAGGGAGAACAAAATCTGATTTATGTTTCTGACAGCTTGAAAGAGGTTTAGCAGAGAGTGAGGTTGTTGTTAATGCTGACAACATATAGACATACACGCAGCATACAGAAACAAACCGCTGTAAATACAATGGCTGCTTTCAGTAGATCATTGCTTATCACCTTTTCTACTCACATTTTAGATATCTGTTATGTAACAAACTCAAACAGTAGATTGCATTAAAGGGACATAAATGCTTTAAGGTGTTAGTGTTTTATTATTGGACTAATGCTTGTTTATGACGATGTTCTTAAAGAATATGAAATCCAAAAATGTTCTTTTAAGATTCAGATCGAGCAAACAAAAACAGCTTTCCAATTTACTTATATTATGTAATGTTCTTCTTTCTCTTGGTATCCTTTGATGCAAAGCATACCTAGGTAGGCTCAGTAATTTGGGATCTAGCTGCTGATTGGTAGCAACAGATATTTTCTTCTTTTCATTGGCTTAATGATTGTAGTTCCCAGTAGAGCACTGATGCGCTTTCAATAAAGGATACCAAGAGAATGAAGCAATATTGATGCTAGAAGTAAGTTTGAAAGTTGCTTAAAAATGTGTGTTCTATCTATAGGTTATAGGGACACTCAAGTCAAAATAAAACTTTCATGATTCAGATAAGCAGTTTTAAACAACTTTCCATTTTTCTTCCATTAACAGTCTTTTTATATTTACATTTTTTAAGTCACCAGCTCTTACTGAGCATGTGCAAGAATTCACAGAATATACATGCATGCATTTGTGATTGGCTGATGGCTGTCACATGATACAGGAAAGGAGGAAATGCACTTAACTTTGAAATTTGTCAGAAAAAAAATCTACTTCTCATTTGAAGTTCAGACTAAGGGTTCAAAAGGCTTTGCAAGCCTTTCGACCCCCTACAACTGCAGATTCTCACAAGAAGACCTGCAGTCCGTATTTAACAAGCAGCGGTCGACAGATTGCTGCTTCCCTAACCTTTTGCCACCTCTAAGGTGTCAAATTTCAATCTCTCCGATCTCATCCGACCGGGGGGGATTGACAGCTGTACGTAGGCAGGGGGCAGGATTGCACGCTAGCGCTAAATAGCGCTCGTATGCAATGCTGAATTTCACCAGAAGCGAGCTGCGGCGGACAAGGGTGCATATGTACGCCCCTGTCCACCGCAGATTAATAAATCAACCCCTAAGTGCTGTTGTATTGTCTTTTTATTGAGCATTTGTTGATTATGCAAATGTACTGTATTTAGTGGTCCATTAAACACATAGTTAAAATCAGCTTCATGGCATTAATGCACTTCAGCACCAGAACCGAACATGGTTTGTGATTGATGGCTAAGCACATATACTTCTTGTCATTGGCTCACTAGATGTGTCCAGCAATTGACAAGATTTTGTTTTGTTTTAGGCAATATAAATCTACCTGTCTGTATGTCTGTCTGTCTTTCTAATTAATAAACTTTAGATAAGAAGAGACAAAAATGATGCACACAGATTACATTACAGTTTATAAAATTGATTTCTAATTTTCAACACTATATTCTCATTAGGGTTTGCTTTAAAAAAAATTGTCTTAAATATACAGTTTAAATTAATTTTATTTTGCTTTTTTTAACAATAATTACTTTATTCTGCAATAAAAAACCTTCATTAAAACAAATAGTTAAACATTGTCATGGTCCATATAGAATATAAAAAATATATAGAATTAGTACAAATAATTATTATAATATTCATAGGAGTTGCAATCATGAGATCAGCAGTTTGGATATGATCAGTTATGGGTGTCTGACTCCCAGTTATGGATTCTCTGTTCTTTCTTCATACACCATAAATCATATTACACATTTTATTACCTGTGCTCGTTGACCAGTATCTAAAGATTAGATTAGTGTTTAGGATGTTATGTCATTATGGTTCCAAACAAAGCTTGTAGGTTTTATTTCAGCTGTCAAGGCTTGTTGTTTTATTTATTTTTTATATTATTGCATCTGTTTTGTAGGATTGTATGGAAGTGATCAAAATGAATGCAGTTTATAACATGAACTTCTGTTGCTTATGTGCGGTCATGCTTAAAGTGCTTCTATAGTGCAAACATTACATGATCTAATTTGTTAGAGCATGTAATATGTTTAACCCCCGCAAAGAATTGCTGGTCCTTAATGATGAAATGGCCATTCAGCTGCAGCAATAGCGTATCTGTGTTATACAACTACCACTACCGATTGGCTGGTTTCCTCTCTTGACCAGCAGTTTTCTACAGCTTTGAAGCTGTACTTTAACTATGCTTTTAACTTTGCAAGGGTTAAACACATAGACTTGCAGGGTCGCTAGAGTTAAAATGACATGTGCTAAGGAATTAGAACATGCCATGTTTGCACAATAAAGGCCGTTTAGTACATATGCCCAGTTAATTGCTGAATGAAAGTGAGCTCTTTACAAACCTATTATATATATTGTATATATATAATTTTTCTTTTTTTCTTTTTCCTTTTTATTTTTTTAAATAGCATACTGCAAAAGCCACCAATCAGCAAGCGCTACCCAGGTGCTGAACCAAAAATGGGCAGGCTCCTAAGCTTACATTCCTGCTTTTCAGATAAAGATATCAAGAGAACGAAAAAAAATTGATAATAGGAGTAAATTAGAAAGTTGCTTAAAATTGCATGCTCTATCTGAATCATGAAAAAAATGGGTTTAATATCCCTTTAAGATGCGTCTGACTTATTAAACACATACAGCCATCATACACTTCATGTACTGACTTTCCATTGTTAATATAATTTGAATATAGTTCTTCCCATGGAAGGCAGACTTGGACTGTAGGATTACAGGGCATATTGGTACAATATCTTAGTCAAGGTTAAATGTGTGTAATTTCCAAAGTTCACATTTTGTAAATACTGAAAAGTCTGCCAAGGCCAATTTGCCTACTGTTGTAAAAAAAGAATTGTGTAATGATTTTTTCTATTTGTCTGTTTTCTTTCTTACTACACACGAGCAAGTGTATTTTGACAATGAATCTTCATGACATTTATTATAGATTAAGAGTGAGAGAAATACGTGATTTACTGTATCATACATGAGCTAACTCAAAATGAATGTCAGCAGGTGACAGTCATTGTACATTACAGTAAGTCAATAGAATATGCAGTAGTTTTAACAAACTTTTTGATTTACAATAAAAATATTTATGTTTTGCTTTTTTGTATTGGATAATATTGTCCATCCCATTAAAACAAGATACTTGTTAGAAAAACAACTTTGCAATTTGCTTTTAAAGGGCATTTTTTATTGTTATTTTTTTTCTTTTATGCATCTAAAAATGGCAGTTTATAATGTAATCTGTCAATTTGAAAAGCAGATTTTGCTGAACAAATAAATACATATGATAACCTTCAGCTCACGTCAGGCCACTGCAAATGAGCCACAGCTGAAACTATATCCTATAGGCAAATGGCAGAACTGCAGCTTAGCAACAAATCTGTCCTTATCAATAGCGAAATTTCACAATGCTTTTCCAGACCCCTTTTTTGCAGCAACTGCAAATAGTTCTGCAGCAGCATTTAAATACCTTTTTATAATAAGGTACCTCTGTACACTATCACCATAATTTCCCTCCCTGGCAACTAATTATCTCCTTTTTACAGCAACCCCACTACATAAATAACCCCAATATGATTGTGTATCCATATAAACATTGCTGCTTCACCACTTTAACAACAGAGGGGAACTTCCTGTATGTTAAAGGGATATTAAACAGTGTAATATAAAGGGCCCGATGTACGAACCAAGGTGCGGACAAGGTTTGGGCAGTGGACATTGTACCCCTACTGCCCTGATGTATTATTGCACACAGAATTGTATGTGTAATGCAGCCCTCTGGTGGCGGCTGTTTCTCACATGTAGGAGCCTGCCCCACAAGGTCTCAAAAGCTGTACATGTTAATTTTTATGTAGGAATGTTAGGAGTGACCCTTGGTTTTGTATTAAACACTGCAATATAAAGTGTCCAGTGCACAAAGCCAGGTCGTGGACAAGGCTCCCGACTTGGAAACCTGTCCGTCTGGCTTCTATGCAAATGGGCAGTGGATACTCTACGCCCGCTGCCTGGGTGTATCATTGCCCACAAAGTTGTGTGTAATGCTGCCCCCTGGTGACCGCTACTTCTTACATTGCAGAAAGGCAGGTGAACATACACAAGCGCAGTATATAACTGAGACCGTTGTGGGCAGCATGCTGACAAACAGGTAGGACAACTTATTAAGGTTCAAACTAATTAAATAGATCACATTGTTATGAAGGTAGACTGTCCCTTTAAATTATATGTAGTAAAATAACTCTGCAATATACTTTCTATATTCATCTTGTTTTTCTATAGTTTAATTCTAAAAATTGTGGGCTTTCCTATTTCTGATAAAAGACTCCAGGCTTAAAGGAATGGAAAACCCCAACATTTTCTTTCATCATTTGCTTAGAACATACAATTTTAAACAACTTTCTAATTTACTTCTATTATCAAATTTGCTTCATTATCTTGTTATACTTTGCTGAAGAAACAGCAGTTCCCTACTGGCAACTACTACACATCTAGTTAGCCAATCACAAGAGACAAATGTGTGCAGGCACCAATCAGCAGATAGCTACCACTAGTGTAGGATATGTGCATATTAATTTTCAACAAGGGATACCAAGAGAACGAAGTACATTTGAAAATAGAAGTGAATTTAAAAGTGTCTTAAAGGGACATGAAACCCAAATTTTTTTCTTTCGTGTTTTAGAAAGTGCATGTCATTTTAAACAACTTTCTAATTTACTTCTATAATCTCATTTGCTTCATTCTCTTGATATCACTTGCTGAAAAGCATATCTAGATATGCTCAGTAGCTGCTGATTGGTTGCTGCACATAGAGGCCTTGTGTGATTGGCTCACACATGAGCATTGCTATTTCTTCAACAAAGGATATCTAAAGAATTGAGCAAATTAGATAATAGAAGTAAATTGGAAAGTTGTTTAAAATTACATGCCCTATCTGAATCATGAAAGTTAAATTATGACTAGACTGCCCCTTTAAAATCACATCTATCTAAATCATGCAAGTTTAATTTTGACTTCCCTATCCCTTTAACACTGTTAATAATATGTTATGTTATAATATATATATATAAAACTCCCCTTCTTTAGAACACAAATAACACACACAAACTGTACTTAAATAGAGTGAAACACAAACAGGTACCTCCTCCTTCCTGTCAAAAAAGGCGCCAAACTGACATCATTTCCTGTTTAGGTTAATGTGACCTTGGAAGTCTACAACATCCACTTCCGGGTTATTACAACAATCTTTATACGTACAACAATTGTGAACAAAAAAGGGGGGTCACTTGTGTCTCCAGTGGCCCTGTGTATTTAAACAACTCACCATTAATAAGCCTAATTCTACATTGTATGTTAAAGCACAATTTACAATGCACCTCGTTCCATATATTTCTTATATGACGCATAGTGTGTGCAATACTTCACTATACGTGTTTACATATACTTATACTGGAAGTTGTGTCACTTCCGGTTCCGGTTGCACCGGAACTCTACCATCGGGACATCACTTCTGTGACAAATATTTACAATATCACAATATGCAGTGCGATGTCATTGTTTATATAACAAGTAAGCCTAAACCATAGTGATGTCAAACGACAATTAGAACAGCCAGTAAGAATATACCAACAAACATTACGTGGTCAACCATTTTTACATGTCAGAAAAAAACGGACAATTCAACAGTAAGTTAATGCTCAGAGTAGCCGGGTCTCTTCTCTTAATCCACGTATATAATACTTCTTATAAGGGGAGGTTAAGTGCATGTATATATATATATATATATATATATATATACACATCATTCTTTGTTACAGATAGTAATCAAAATGTCACATTAACACCCATCATTATAGCAATCTTATTGGCAACGGTGCATACCTTGTAATACCATTTCACTGTCATGCGTTAACTATCACTAATCCGCGTCATCGCCCACACCTACCATAGACAATGGCTGGTGGTGCATCCCCCGTCCAAAGGTGAGAGGAGCACCCCCAGTCAGTCCCCATCCACAACCATCCAGTGCCCCATCCCAATAGTGACACATTACAAGGATATATTATGTTAATGCACCAAAATTAGGCACATAATTCAGTCCCTTAGGATTTATGGTATCCAGCCTGTACATCCATTCCGCTTCCCTTTTGAGAAGCAGCTTATTTCTGTTTCCACCTCGTGATAATTTAGGGATATGATCAATGAGAATCACTTTGATTGAAGTTACAGGGTGTTTGGCCACCAACCAGTGGCGTGCCATCAGTTGGTCGGATTCTCCTTTCTTATGGCCTGCCTTATGGCCATTCTTTCTCTGATTGTCCCCTGGGTCCTCCCAACATAGTGCAAACCACATGGGCATATCAACATATAGACAAAATTGGTAGTTGTGCATGTTATGGAGTGACTGATGGTGTACTTCTGATTACCATGTGGGTGGTTAATTTTTTTGTAGCTATCATTCCATTGCAGGTGGTGCAATTAGGGCACCAGAAGCAGCCCTTCCATGTTACCTTCATATCTTCATCTGAGTAGCACGTTATGGGATCTGAAATGACGAGAAGGTCCCTGAGATTCGTATTGCGCCTGTAGCCTACAATGGCATTAGTGTTCTTGGCAAATTTTAGCTTAGGATCTGAGAGTAGGATGTGCCAGTGTTCTTTGATGGATTATAAGAGAGAAAGTAACGAGGATGCCATGGAACTCAAAATCCAAAGTGGTTTTATTCAACGTATAAAGTGTGGCACTGGAACAGTGTGCAAGGTGGGCTAGAACTGACGCGTTTCGAGCATGCTCACATGCGCTTCATCAGAGATCTTTCATGGACTGTCCAACTTTGGACGTGTTGGGGGCAAAAGTAGTGGTAAAGATGATGTTGTTCTCAGTGTTTTGTGATCTTATTTTCTTTTGCAATAGTATCTCTTGTGTGACATCTTTAACTTGTTCCTTCACTTTGCCCAGAACAGTCGGTGAGTATCCCCTCTTCATGAATTTAATTTGCATCTCTTGCACTTGTGACTCCCCATTCTCTCTGCTAGAATGATTCCTTATCACTCTGATGAATTGTGATTTGCCTCTGATTTTGTTGAAGCTTTCTGTATGTACAAAGAGGGACCAGGTGGTTGACCCCAGGAGGGCGGATTCACATCTTGGATTGAGATATATATATATATATATATATATATATATATATATATATATATATATATATATATATATATATATATATATATATATATATATATATATACATATACACATATATAAAACAATCATTATTCTCAGGTAAATTATTTGCATTGAATACATCATTATATCCAGCATTTATTTATTGTTTAATATCCCCTTAAAAAAAATACATTTAAATTAAAAAAAGGAATTGCACCTCCGTACCTTGTTAGACAACAATAACTAAGTAATAACATTTGATATTGCTGTATTTGTGATCAGTTTAACCCCTTAATGACCGGACCATTTTTCAATTTTCTTACCCTTAATGACAATGGCTATTTTTACATTTCTGCAGTGTTTGTGTTTAGCTGTAATTTTCCTCTTACTCATTTACTGTACCCACACATATTATATACCGTTTTTCTCGCCATTAAATGGACTTTCTAAAGATACCATTATTTTCATCATATCTTATAATTTACTAAAAAAAAAATAATAAAATATGAGGAAAAAATGGAAAAAAACACACTTTTTCTAACTTTGACCCCCAAAATCTGTTACACATCTACAATCACCAAAAAACACCCATGCTAAATAGTTTCTAAATTTTGTCCTGAGTTTAGAAATACCCAATGTTTACATGTTCTTAGCTTTTTTTGCAAGTTATAGGGCCATAAATACAAGTAGCACTTCGCTATTTCCAAACCACTTTTTTTCAAAATTAGCGCTAGTTACATTGGAACCCTGATATCTGTCAGGAATACCTGAATATCCCTTGACATGTATATATTTTTTGTTAGAAGACAACCCAAAGTATTGATCTAGGCACATTTTGGTATATTTTATTCCCCCATTTCACCGCCAAATGCGAGCAAATAAAAAAAAAACTTTACATTTTTCACAATTTTAGGTTTCTCACTGAAATTATTTACAAACAGCTTGTGCTATTATGGCACAAATTGTTGTAAAAGCTTCTTTGGGATCCCCTTTGTTCAGAAATAGCAGACTTATATGGCTTTGGCATTGCTTTTTTGTAATTAGAAGGCCACTAAATGCTGCTGCGCACCACACGTAAATTATGCCCAGCAGTGAAGGGGTTAATTAGGTAGGTTGTAGGGAGCTTGCAGGGTTAATTTTAGCTTTAGGGTAGAGATCAGCCTCCCACCTGACACATCCCACCCCCTGATCCCTCCCAAACAGCTCTCTTCCCTCCCCCACCCCACAAATGCCCCCGCCATCTTAAGTACTGGCAGAAAGTCTGCCAGTACTAAATAAAAGGAGTTTTTTTTTTTTTTTTTATAAAAAAAATAAAATATTTTAGCTGTGATGGACTCCTGCCTTAGCCCCAACCTCCATGATCCCCCCCCCCAGCTCTCTAACCCTCTCCCCTATCTAATTGCGGCCATCTTGGGTACTGGCAGCTGTCTGCCAGTACCCAATTTGCACAAAAACATATAAGTATTTTCTGCTTTTTTTCTTTTTTGGGGGGTTTTCTGTAGTGTAGCAGCCCCCCACAATACCCCTCCCCCCTCCCCCTCCCAGATCCTTTTATATGATTTAAAAAAATATATATTTCCCCCCCCCCCCTCTTCCCTCATTGGTGTCAGTGGCCAGCTAATGCGCGTGCACGCGCGCCCCCGCGCGCTCCCGGCACCCGGCGTGCACATTGCACTTCTAGGAACCGGATGCCGGGTAGCAATGGGCCGCCCACCCACCTCCCTGTTGCGCTCCCACCCACCAACGAACTACCGGTGCAGAGAGGGCCACAGAGTGGCCCTCTCTGCATCGGAGTCTTCTAAAAAGGTATTGCAGGATGCCTCCATATGGAGGCATCACTGCAATACCCTGAGAGCTGCTGGAAGCGATTGCGATCGCTTCCAGCACTCTCCTAGACAACTGACGTACCAGGTACGTCCATTGTCATTAACTACTTGTTAATGCATGACGTACCTGGTACGTCAGTTGTCATTAAGGGGTTAAATGTGTCTCTCTAACTCTTAAAAAAAAAAAACTTTACTTGTGCTACATTTGAAAGTGGCAAAGGTGTTTTTTTTATTGCTTATATGTCCTATTAAGTCATGAAATTATTAGAACAGTTTATCTCCCGGCAGAAAACTTTGTCATAGTTCAAACAAACTTTATTTCAAATAGTAATAAAAATCCTAAGTAAACTAGCAGTTAGCTAACAGCTGTACGATAGCCCGTCCAGGCGATTCAATCAGCTATAATAATACTGGATAACGCAAACAGTAGATATTATGCCTTATGGTGCTTCTCTTGTTTTAAGCTGACAGGAAGATGAAAGCAAAATAATATTTCATAACAAAGATGGGGTCAATTGTAAATGCCTTTACATCTCTGTATAACGCTACACAAACAATATATATACAGTATATATAATGAATTTATATATATATATATGTGTGCGTGCGTGTGTGCATGTATATGTACAATTGCCAGAAGGAATCTGCTCTCTCACTACAAGAAATGTCAGCAACCAGAGAGCAATGTCAAAAAATTACATAGAAAAAAAAAGGACTGCAAATTTTTAAATTTGAGATCACAATTTAATTCATAGTGGTCTAATGTGTTGAACATTTTATTAGTGCATTGTTGTATGGATATGAGTATGGGACCAATCTAGTCCAAAACAAACTTTCATTATATAGATAAGGCATGTCATTTTAAACAATTTTCCAATTTACTTCTATCACCAATTTTGCTTTGTTCTCTTTGTATTCTTAGTTGAAAGCTAAATCTAGGCAGTTCATATGCTAATTTCTAAGCCCTTGAAGGCCGCCTCTTAGCTCAGGGCATTTTGACAGTTTTTCACCACTAGAGGTTGTAAACAGGCCAGAATTTCATTATATCTTAACTAGAGCCCAGGTTAAATAATCAGCTGATGGGTGAGAGCAGGTTAGTAACCATGGTTACTGATCAGCTGATTATTTCACCTGTGCTCTAGTTAAGATATAATGAAACTCTGGCCTGTTAAAGGGACATTAAACCCAAATTTTTTCTTTCATGATTTAGAAAGAGCATGCAATTTTAAATAACTTTCTAATGTACTTCTATTATCTAATTTGCTTCATTTTCTTGATATCCTTTGCTGAAAAGCATATCTAGATAGGCTCAGAAGCTGCTGATTGTTGGCTGCACATAGATGCCTCGTGTGATTGGCTCACCCATGTGCATTGCTATTTCTTAAACAAAGGATATCTAACAAATGAAGCAAATTAGATAATAGAAGTAAATTGGAATGTTGTTTAAAATTGTATTCTCTATCTGAATCATTAAAGAAAACATTTGGGTTTAATATCCCTTTAAGGGACGTGAGGACTGGAGTTGAGAAACACCGCTTTAGAGCTTACCACTTATAGATGAAAGATATTAGTCCCTATTCAAAATAATATTGGTGAGGTGGGTAAATAGTTTAGTGGCTGTTGCACATAAAATAAATGAGCTACTTGATTAGAAGATACACTGGGATAATGTTATAATTTTAGAGGTACTTTCTACTAAAAATGATGTAAAACACAGGTAAATAGCATATTTGGGGGTAAACCTGCATGTATGTCTGGAACTAACACTTTAATATTTTTAGGGATGGTTAAAGGGACATAAAACCTAGAATTGTTCTTTCATGATTCAGATA